>NC_056739.1:330508250-330543250 GCF_019279795.1 Protopterus annectens | reverse complement strand
CTGCATGCTTTGTCTTCTTGCTGCAAGTTAATAAAGGGTGCCATACTTGAACCTTACATGAATTGGTCTTTGAAGTTTTTTCCTTTGACAGATTGGTTCTTCGCCTCGGATCAGACGGGCCAGGTGGTTGAAACTGTACGGGGAAGAAACCAAATCGGTTCTTCTTATTTGAAAAGCCCACCGACTGAATTGTCGTACAAAAGAGGCCAGCCATTTTCTGATCTGCGACTGAAGGACGGGTCTCCGTGAATCAGGTGATCAATCACGTAGGCTCAGGTAAGGTGAATCTACTTCTTTCTATTTTCTCTTTTAGATTAGGGACTACATTTGTATTGTTTTTGTCAAGACTGTATTTTACAAGTCAGGGACAGAAAAGATTACTGTCTTGTCATAGATCAGGAGAAACAGAATAAGTAGGCAGTCATTCTGAAGAGACTATAATAAAATCCATGGTACCACATTAAAAATAAGAGAGGTTACGTAACGATCAAAAGGGTAGAACAAAATGGGTAATAATTGCAAAAAAGACCCCAAAATCTGCCGTTAACAGAAGACGCAAAATATATGCAGTCGCAGCGCGCCGACAATATTACATATTATTCAAAATGGGTTAATAAATATGAATTTGACAGAAAATTAGAAAAATCCCCACTTATCAAACTTGTCAAACAGCTCAAAACCGTTTCCAAAGGTTGGGTAAGAAAGCAATGTAAATTAGGAATTCGTCAGGCACACAGGTGGATTGAGGAAGTAAACCATAGGGAACAAAAGAACAAAAATTCAAAAGCAATGTTTTTAGACAAGGAGGACAATAACTTAATAATAGCATCAGCACCTCCACCTCCCTTACCAGAATATGAAGCAAGTGAACAGGTTAGTCCACCCCCACAATATCCTGTGGTCACTGAAGAAAGAGGCATTATGAAAATAAAACCGTATATTAGAGATCCCATCGGGACCAGGTCTCGAGCAAGGGCAGGTAACTCAAATGAAAGCATTGAGTTATATCAAATGGTTAAGAATTCATGATCTATGAGTGAAGAAAAAATATGCCCACTTATAGAAGTACCCAACCCTCAGACAGGTCAGGACAATCAGGACCCAACTATTTTAGTGTATAGACCTTGGACTCCGGAAGATATCCGTAAAGCCACGGAGGGAATTCCCCATCCAAAAGTTAATTTTAGAAAATTCTCAGAAGATTTGCAAGGAATGAGGCTGAGTTATAACTTAAATGGAGAAGAGGTAGAAAAAGTAGTTAGACAAATTGTGGGGCCAGATTGGCACATGATTAGTGGCAACTGGAATCCCCATGACGCTGCACAAAGACCCCTCCCACATAGCAGCGCAGAATTAGACAACAGAGTAAAAGGTCTCACAGACTGCATCTCTGAAAAATGGAAGCCTAGGGCAGACTGGACTTGCATTAATCAATGCATCCAACAAGAAGGTGAAACTATTGACTGGTATTATGCCAGACTATTAGAATGTTTTAATAACCACTGTGGAATGCAGGTTCCTGAAGACCAAACACAAGATTCCCCATATGAACAGCCATTAAAGAATGCATATTTAAAAGGCAGTATTGCACCCATAAGCAGTTTTATTACAAAACACATGGTAGACCATCGTACAAGCAGGTTACAGTCATTACTTGAATATGCTAGGCATGCCGAAAGGCATTTTAATAGCAAAAACAAAAAGAAAGCTCAGGTATTTTCTGTAGAAGATGGAGCAGAGGTTTATGTAGTACAGTCTGGGAAAAAGGGCAAGAAAAACGCACAGGGAAACAAACAATCTGATCAGCGATCAGAGGACTTGGAAGGGTGAAAGAAAAGGGGTGAATGTTTCAAATGCGGTAAAAAGGGACACTTGGCAAAGGATTGCAGGAAAAATAAGAAGGCAACAACGGAAGATAAGGAGGGTGAGGACTGACTGTGTGGTAGTCAGGAATCACTAGAAGGGGATAGCGAAGAAAGGACAAATGAGAATGTGATAGAGGGAGTACAGGATGTGACAGAAGAGATAGAGGAAGTGCAAGATGTTAGTGATAATGAAGAAAATGAACTATTAGACCTAGCTTTATTGAGCTTGGAGCTCTATTTAGCAGACACGAAACCAGAAGTTACACTCTTGGTAGAAGGAAGGGAAGTCAAATTCTTGTGTGACTCACGGGCATCACGAACCCTGATACATCCCTCCAAACTACCAGAAAACACAGAGTCACCTGATTACATACTGGTAAAAGCAGCTAATGGACAGCTGTATCGGGAGCCCCTCTCCCGTAATATTGCAATAACTGATCCAGTTTCAGGATTGACTCAGAAAAGCAAAATTGTTGTTTCTGCAAAATGCCCAGTAAACCTCCTGGGCAGAGACCTCATGCATCTATTTTGTATAGCAGTAGTCCCAACCATGCAGGGTATGGAAGCACAGTGACAAATTGATACCTTTGCAGTGCAATTGGAGGGTGAAATGTTTTATTGGTACAGCCAGGACTTGGTTATGACTGGTCCAGGGACTGTGACCGAAGAATGAATGAATGTAGCCATCAGCAAGTTCCCCTCCCTTGACATTGATAAGCAACACCTGTTGCACTGTACCCTGTATTATTGTAACACACCAGGACCTGACAAGGAATATGAGCAAGAATTGTTTAAAAATCATGCAAACAGATTGATATTACGTAATTTGTACTGGGACACAGAAGGGAACAGTGTAGCCAGCTGTTCATTGCCCCAGGAGTTCTTTACACTTTATAAATCTAATCAATTACCACATGTTAGCTTAACCAAGAACAAAAACATAGAATGGGCAGACCTAGGAGAAAAAGTCACGAGATGGAAGAAACAGACAGAATTAGAACTGTCAGAACAGGGAGTACAAAAGCAGAAGTTAAATTGGATAACACAGACACACCCAGCTGTACACTTGCAGTCTAGCAAGGACAGCTGATTAGCGCTCATATTACAGGAGGAAGAGAATGCCTTACAAAATATACCAGAAACTCTCTGGTCAACAGGAAAATCAGATGTAGGACTTATTCGTACAGCGGGACCAGTAACTATCATGCCAAAGTCAGCATTCAGACCACAGAAAAGACAGTATCCCTTAAGAAAAGATGCAGAGGCAGGAATAAAGCCTATTATAGCAGCCTTACTTAAAGGAGGTATACTGGTAGAATCTCCCGATTCACCATGTAATACACCCTTATTTCCAGTTAAAAAAGCAAATGGAGAATGGCGTATGGTCCAAGATTTACAAGCTGTAAATGATGCAGTAATACCAAGGGCACCTATGGTGCCAGACCCACACACCCTGTTGAATGATTTAAAACCTCAACAGAAGTATTTTTCTGTGGTAGACATTAGCAATGTGTTCTTTTCAATACCGATACACCCTGACAGCCAGTATTGGTTTGCATTCACATTTCAGGGGAAAAGGTATACATATACGCGACTACCACAGGGGTATTGTGAAAGTCCAACAATATTCTCACAAGAAATGGCAAGCAACTTGGCTGGATTTACCCCACCAAGAGGCAGTCAGATTTTACTTTATGTTGACGACATCTTGCTGGCAGCCCCCACCCAGCAAGATTGTAGAGAAGATACCATAGCGCTATTACGATTTTTAGCTGCTGAAGAACATAAGGTAAACAAAAATAAACTGCAGCTTTGGAAAAAACAAGTCAAATACCTAGGATATGTAATATCCAAGGAAGGTAGAACATTAGATGAGGATAGAAAAGTAGCAATTTTGCAAGCACCAAAACCCACTGCCAAGAAGGAAATGATGTCCTTCCTGGGTACAACTAATTTTTGCCGGAGCTGGATTCCAAACTATGCCTTGGAATCTGCACCTCTGACTGACCTGATATATAAAAAGCCTATGGCAGCACAGGATTTGTTACAATGGACACCAGAGGCAGAATCTGCTTTCTGCAAACTGAAACAGTTAATAGCGCCCTCATTAATTCTAGGATTACCAAACTACCATAAACGTTTTTTCCAAACTGTAGATTGTAAGCAAGGTTATATGACATCAGTGTTAACACAACAGCATGGGGACAAGCAACGCCTCATTGCTTACTATACATCACAACTATACCCAGTGGCACGGTCCTTACCCCACTGTGTGCAAGCAGTAGTTACAGCTGCAATGGCAGCACAGGCTTCGGCCTCAGTAGTCTTATTCCACCCTCTCACTTTGAGAGTGCCTCATGCAGTCGCGATTATTTTACTACAAGAAAAGGTGGCATATCTTTCCCCTGCTAGGCATCTTTCCTGTATGACTATATTGTTGAGCCAACCTCACATGACAATTGAGTGATGCATGACTTTGAACCCTTCTACTCTGCTCCCGACCCCTGCAGATGGCACACCACACCGCTGCCTGCAGGTAATTGAGCAAAAGACACTACCTAGAAAAGATCTCACGGATGTCCCCTTGGATGATGCCAAGGTGACATACTACATGGATGGTTCATGCAAAAGGGATCCTGCAGGACAGAACCTAGTAGTATATGCAGTAGTTTCTGACACTGAGATAACAGAAGCAAAACCTTTACCACACAACTTATCTGCACAGGCAGCAGAATTCATTGCCTTGACACGGGCATGTACCTTAGCAAAGGGTAAATGTGTAAACATTTTTACTGACAGCCAGTACGCTTTTTCTACTGTACATGTTTTTGTGCAACAGTGGAAAAACCGAGGAATGATAACATCTACTGGCAAACCTATAAATCATGCACAGTTTATTTTCGATCTTTTAGAATCTATTCAGTTACCTCAGAAAGTAGCTATTTGTAAATGCACAGCTCACACCAAGCAACAAGATAGGATTTCAAAAGGTAATGCAAGAGCTGATACAGCTGCAAAACAAGCAGCTTCAGAAGTATTTCTTTTAAATGAGGAACTACAACCCTCTGAGATTTTAGACTTAGAAATGTTAAAAACAATGCAGACACTCACTACGCAAGCTGAAAAACAGAGATGGGTAAAACGAGGAGCAATTCTCGAAAAGGGGCTGTACATCTCTAAAGAAGGGAAACCAATACAACCATCTAATTTGTATGCAGCCTTGTTGAGCCATGGGCAGTGCCATGTCTCAACAGGGGGGATGGTACAGCTGGTGAACCAGGTGTTCACAATGTACGGATTTACAAACTACTCTAAAAAATTCTGTTTGACGTGTCAAATTTGCAACAAACATCATGCACAAGGGTCATTAAAGCCCAAGCAAGGGAGTTTCCCTACACCACCATATCCATTTCACACTATCTGTATGGATTTCATAGAATTGAACAAATGTGAAAATAAGAAGTATTGTCTTGTCATTGTAGATATGTTTTCCAGATGGGTGGAAGCCTTTCCAACCAAAATCCAGATGCAGCCATGGTGGCAAAAGTACTTGTCAAAGAAATCATCCCTAGATTCAGCATTCCGGAAAGGATCTACAGTGACAATGGTACACACTTTGTAAACCAAACCATACAGCAGTTAAGTAAGCATTTTGGTATTTCTTTAAAAAATCATTGTGCATACCATCCGCAATCTGCAGGGCTAGTTGAGAGACACAATGGTATATTAAAGAACAAATTAAGAAAGTTAATAGCTGAGACAGGGATGAACTGGCTATATTGTTTGCCCCTGGCACTGTTGAGCATGAGAACTGTTCTGACTGCAAAAGGATTGACTCCTTTTGAAAAGCTATTTGGAAGGGCTTATTATACACCACAGTGGAAACTTCTCATGTCCTCAGACCAGGAAGCTGATCTTACACTAGCTGAGTATATGAGGAATTTGTTGAATTCTAAACATCTGTTGCAGTCAAATTCTGTTTCAAATAAAGAACAAACCGAAACATCGGACGTGGCAGTGATCCCCGGGGACTGGGTGTGGGTGAAGAATATAAAGAAGAAGAACTGGTCATCACCAAGGTGGGAAGGTCCATACCAGGGGCTTTTTTCGACACCCACTGCAGTCAGTTAATAGCGTCCTCATTAGTTCTAGGATTACCAAACTGCCATAAACGTTTTTTCCAAACTGTAGATTGTAAGCAAGGTTATATGACATCAGTGTTAACACAACAGCATGGGGACAAGCAATGCCTCATTGCTTACTATTCATCACAACTAGACCCAGTGGCATGGTCCTTACCCCTCAGACATGGGCTGAGATTAGCTAAGTGTATAGCAGAGCGAGCTTCATGGATCCACCTGACGCACTGCAAACTAGTTAAGAACTTTGAACTGGACAAAAATCTTACCTCTCCATCGGGGCCCTCAGCACAAAGTCTGGCTACAAAGGGGGGTCAGATCAATAGGACTGATCCGTCTCAACCCCAGTGAAGAAACAATCGGTGCTGAAGGTCCTATTAGGGCAGAGAGTAAGATCACATGTCAAAAGCAAAAATGATAGAATCCAGAAAAATCTAAATAAAACTACTCGGAAGAGTCGGAGAAAACAGGAATGCAGAACAACCGTTTCCTCAGAAGTATTGCATAATCATCCTGTTGACTGTACTAGTGACAATAATCTTTTTGCTGTGGCCATTACTTTTCCCAGCTACACAAACTGAACTGAATAAGCATGGAGAGTTGCACGTAAAGTGGCACCCAAACTTCAAAACTTACCAGGCAATCAAATATGTGTATGCTGAGACCTTCAATGTTTCGAATTGCTGGATTTGCACAGCTTTGCCAACAGCATACGGGGGTTATTGTTTACTTCAGTCCCCCTAGGAGCCAACAAGACCTGGGAAAATTTAGTCTATGATACATCAGATGTTACATCACAAGATAAAGTAGCATTGCACTTGTCTGTTCGACAGAAGGGGACTGTGTGTTTTTACAAAAATGATTCAGTTCAGGTGGGTTGGAACAATTGCAATGTGACTGTTCCCTATAGATGCTACAATAAAACTGATAACACAGGTTCCTATTGCAACACAAGCTATGATTCATTTTTTGAACTGATGCATAGGACAACTGATGAAGTAAAACATAATGCTGATCTTTATAAACAACTGATTATAGTTGACAAAAAAAATGTTTCATCCAGAGCCAGGACTTAGTAAAGTTACTACCAAAGTAGAAGATTGTTATTTTGTATGTGGTAGGAAAGCATACAAGTGGTTACCTGAGAATTGGTCTGGCAGTTGTTATTTGGGGTACCTGGTTCAGGCCATACGACACACAGCAGTTTTGCCTCAGGGGAAAATTCGGAATGTTTGACGAGAAATCAAGAAACCTGTCAACCCAGTGGGGCAAATCAATGAGGGCTGGAAAAACCATCATGCTGTAAGCCTTGGGAAAAATGGACTGTCGCATATGGACTTGGGTGATACCATCATCTCGTGGGCAGGTGTATTGCCAGCATATGGAGCAACAAAATCAATCTGGGAACTGAGAAAACTGTCTAAACTTCTCGAAATAATGAGCAATGCAACCTTTTCCGCTCTAGAATTGGTGACTGATGAACTGACTGCCATGAGAACTGTAGTGCTTCAAAACTGCATGGCTCTTGACTTCACCCTAGCGGCGAGAGGAGGTACTTGCGCTTTAATCCAGGAGGAGTGCTGTTCATATATTCCTGACCACAAACACAAGATAGACAATCACCTTGAGGTAATTCAGCAAGTGTCGGCTATGACCAAGCCAGGACCAAATCCATTGACGGACTTTTTCCAGAGACTGTTTGGGGGGTGGGGCAGTATCCTGATGAACATCCTGATTGCCATCTGTGTAGGAATGATCCTGCTGGTGGTATGTGTTTGCTGCTGCATCCCCTGCATGAAAAGACTGATTAAAGACTTTATAGACATGTCATTTTCAGAAACCTTATACCAAGGTGCTGAACTTGAAGAATTGTTGAAAAATTTAAAATGCTTTCATAAGTTTAAACTGAATGACTCTCTTAACTGCAAATCCTGAGCAGGAAGAGGTTAGGGTAAGAAAAATTGTTTATGCTTATCTTGAAAGTAGAATAAAAGTATTAAAAGGGGGGAAATGTTAGAAAAATATGTATTAGTAATATGCATGCTTAGTGCATTCGAGGTTTAAAAGGGTTAATACATTTATTCTGTTCACACTGCATGAATCTGCACAGCTACTAGAGACATTCCAATCCTGTTTATGTCATGAAAATATGCGCAGCTATGATCTGCTTATGCCATGGAAATTAACAAGAAGCATTTGATTTCTGCTAATGTCATGAAAATAATAAGAAGTGTTTCATTTCTACTAGTGTCATGAGACTTAACAAAGAGTTATTGATTTTCTGCTTATGCCATGAGAAAGTACACAGCGCTGAAGCTATTGATAATGAAAACAAAGGCTGTTTGAAAGTATAAACCATAGTCAGCATTACTTGTACCTAAGCTAGAAATGTACCTTGAATCTAGGCAAAATGTAACACATATATATTAGAACTGCACAATTGAAGAATTGAAAGATTGTGGTGGGCTAAAAATAAGCCCCAAGACCAGGTTGTTTTTCTCAAATGTTTTTGTAAATCAACAATAATCCAGTCATGTCAGCAGGAAATCTAAGTAACATTTTCTATGTAACACATAGTGAGTTTTAAATCTGAACATGTCAGCAGGAAATCTAAGTAACATTTTCTGTAGAGTAATACAGAAAGCTGTGTCTAACTACGCCAACAATAGAATAGTAACATTTCATAGAACTGTATAAAAGTAGTATACTGCTCACTAGTAATTTAGACAAATCATTCTGCCTGCATGCTTTGTCTCCTTGCTGCAAGTTAATAAAGGGTGCCATACTTGAACCTTACGTGAATTGGTCTTTGAAGTTTTTTCCTTTGACTATATATATATATATATATATATATATATATATATATATATATATATATATATATATTCACACACACACACACACACACACATATATATATATATATATATATATATATATATATATATATACATATATATATATATATATATATATATATATCAAAATATATATGGGTTTACTTTGTTTAAACAAAAGTACGTTTAAAGGAATCTGACTTACCTGAGCTGATTTCTCTGAAATGGCATTTCAACAAATGCACAGACTGCCAAATTCCTTTCCCTCTGAATATATATTTCATATATATATATATATATATATATATATATATATATAAATATATATATATATATATATACATATATATATTTATTTATATATAAATATATAAAAGTAAAAGTAAAACAAGTAAGGACATTAGACAGAATAACATTAATAATTCTTTAGCTCAACATGTTTTAGATACTACAAGAGAGCATACATTTAAATTTCAAGTTCTTGATTTAATTAAAGATGATGGTAGGATGGGGGATATTATTAATAAAACAGAGGGCAGAGAGTTGACTTGGATTTTAAAACTCCAGGCAGATAAGGTAGGAGGCCTGAATGACAGGGTCTCTTTAAGACCCAGACACAAGAATAGGAGACATTTTCTTTTTATTGAATGTTAAGCATGTGTTTTGTATTCATTGATTTTATTGGTGTATGGCTTAATTGATGGAGTATATTAAGATGATGGCTGCATTCAGTGATATTAGGTCTGATGAAGTGGTTTTATCCATGAAAGCGCTTACCTTTATTTTATGTTACTAAATAAATTGGTTCTCTGCCATCGCTTAATTGTTTTCCTTTTACTGATATTTTTCTTTGCAGTTTTGTGATTTATATATATATATATATATATATATATATATATATATATATATATATATATATATATATATATATAGGGATAGGGAGAGACAAATATGTATACATAGCTGTCTGTATGCACAGTGACATTTTCACATCTCAGTTATTTACACAGATGAGGCATCAGACATGGGCTGAGATTAGCTAACTGTAGGAGCATGCCCAGTGTGACTGTCAGTACTTACAAGGTGACTCCAGGCCAGACCTACCTGTACTCCAGTCTGGGATTTTGTGTGCTACATCCAATTAGCTGCTGCACCTGATTCAACAGTCCAGCACCTCCCTGATATTATGTCCAAGGGATTCCCCGGCTCTATGCTGAACGTAATATATGACTCATGCCTAGCGACTGTACAGATTGTAATAGACTGCAGAGGGTTTTGCATCATATGTATGGTATATTTTACATAGCATTGTGATTTTCTGGTACATCAGTGAAAATCATTATAGATTGACATTAGGTGTAACACTGGTGTAAACACTGCCCAGCAGTCTGGACACACCCCTATGCACGGGCACGCTAAGCATAGCTTAAACCAGCTAAAGCATGCACCCTGCAGCTAAACAAAACTTATCAGCATTGGACTCACCCCCACACTTAGATGAGAGGTGTACAGCACAAATGGGCGCTGCTGAGTTCCAGTCCTCACATATTTCTTATTTTTAGTTTTTATACTTTTTAATATTTTTTTTTTTGCATAACAGCAGGTTTGCACGCTGTTGAGCACCACTCAAATGTAATATGGGTTTTAATAAAAAAATGGTTTATTACATTACTTTGCATGAGGTTTTGGACAGACAGGGCATAGTATTGCACATAACTATGCCTATTATGCAATTCCTGACCTTCTACATGGGCTTTTACAGCCCCTGTTCCATTTTTATTTTTTTGTACATGGATATTTTCCATGTACACTTCGGACACCAACACAGGGTCTGCAGAGTTGCCAATCTACTTGCTGGATTGCTCCAGCACCCTCATTTGCATGCAATTCACCTGCTGATGATGTGATTTACATGCTACAGACACTTCCATGTCTGCAAGCTCGTGCATGCCCCTCTGCTCTGTTTACTGGACCACACGGAGCCTTACTGCCATGTTAGCTCTGTGCCACTATGCCTACACGGGAAATCCATCCATGTAGACTTTACTGAATTCCCTCCTTAATAAAATGTACTAGGCAATTACTGATGTCATTTGTCATAGCAACAGCACATTCATTTCCTTCTATAAAGAAGTTTACCAATCCATCAGTTTAAGCATAACATTTCATGAGTTACTTTTTTTCTTATATCATAGTCTGGCTCAAAGATTTTTGTATGTACACTTTTTTGAGTTACAGCTGTCTCCTTCATGTAGTACAACAATAAAGCATTCTTAATGCTGAATATTGATGAAGCTGCAAAATAAAATGATTTACACAATGAAATACCAGAACTGCTAAATACAAACTCATTAAAACATTATGAATGGCTTCATTATAGTTCAGACTCTGGAAAACTTGCATGGAAAAGACAGTAAATTATGTAATAGTGCAACAGGCATAAATTTAATATGCGAGCTTATTGCCATTTATGTGGAGGATCTTGTCACATTGCTTCCCAGTATCAGAGGGGTCAGAGTCACAGATCTGTTCAAAACCAAAGAGCACACCCAGTACCAACAAGTCTCAAAGCCAGTTGGTTTCTATCACAAAAAAATTTCTCAAAAAGAACAGTGCATTGTCAAGGTATTTCTCTCATTTGTATTAGTGATCATGAGACCCTTGAGCTTTAAAACATTGTAAGGCAGGGGATTGTAAAGAGGTTGGGAGTATTTTGGCCTACTTGTTTCACTAACACAAACAACCCCATTTCAAGGCTATGCACCTTAGTCTATCTCTTGGCATCTGAATGGGACTTCATTTTGTCCTTTTGGTAGCAAAATGTCTGTCTCACATGTTCATCTGGACTAGATTTGATTTGGTACCTTTAAGGTAGCATATAACAGCCATGATTGAACATGAGACATGCTTGAGAGGTTTCATCTGTAGGATAGAGTATACCATTGTACCACCTCAGCATTTATTTATTTATTTATTTATTTATTTATATTTGTTAACTGGAGGAGAGCTCTGATCCAACTGGACTCTTTTCAGGCTCAGCCCTTGGACGGACATGTGACAAGTGATATATAAAATTTAGTTGAGCTTCAAGACAGCACACTGATTATGCATATCACATAGAAATGACATTACAATTAAATACTTACAGCAAAATACACCATAAACACCATGAGATAAAGATAACGAAACATAACAACAGGCATACAAAATTGGATAGAAATAGAACAACCTTTTAATATATACAACATGTACAAAATCTTTACAATACGGGATATAAAGTAGATTCAGACAGGAGATATAGTAAGAGAAGGGAGAGCCGAGGTAGAGCAGAGTAAATATAAGGAGAATATTGTTTTGAAGACAAGGAGTTCTTGCTGTGACTTAAGGTGACCGTGTGGAGGAAAGATTTATAGTAGAGTTTGAGACCGCAAAAATGGTGCTCATGTGATTAGCCCACTAAGGTAACATTTGCATTTTGTTTTTTTGAGCAGGTACTTTTTTTTAGTTGTGGTCAGAATTTTTAAAGATGAATATAGATGCTATTTGAGCTAAAATGGTACCACAGATTTGGGAAGCAACTACAGAGGAGTATTTGGAACAACTTAAACTGGTTTGTGGTATCTGTAGAGATGGGGCAGCTACTGAGACAGACTTTAGGCTGTATGGTAGAGGTGGTCTTTCTGATAGCCTCTTTTCAAAGTATGGGATGTCTGAAAGTTAATAAGTTTGATAATTAGGCATGAAGTAAATGTGCTGTTTCAAGAAAATGCCTGAAACAGTTATAGTTCTGCTTACTTTGCCATTGTTGACCATGAACTGTTCTACACTAACATCAGCCCGTGCCTTTAGTGAAGTTATTCTTCTCTGTTGAATGGCTAAGTTATTTCAGGATTGCTTGAACTGGATGCTATTAAAAGGTGGTCCTTTGTCAGACCTGATAAACTTGGGAATGAGAAACATTGCAATGACTTTGCATTTTACTGGTATAACAGCTCTGGTTGAGCCAGAAGGTAATAATCACAGGTATGGTATATCTAAAGCTTTCATCAGTCTTAACTGGAGAAATGTCAGTGTTCTTGATTTATCCATTGTCCATAAAGCATCATTTTACTGATTGCCAGATAGATTCAGGCAATTCTGATATGTGATCTGGCACAATGATGTTTCTGCTTGTGTTTGCCTGACACACTAAACATTTGCTTAACATACTTTCTATCATGTTGTCCATATTAGGAAACCAAATCTTTCTCATTACCAGTGATTTAGTTCTTAAAACATATAGATGAGCTGGACGCATGTCATTTACTCAAATACTCTGAATATTCATGTTCAGTGACAAAACACTGACATTCAAAGCATCGAAAATTAAAACCAAAAAAAAAAACTGTAAAAACATCTTTTTGCAAGGGAAAAGCCCCCATTCACCCCCATGGGGAGTGGTGCCCACACTTCCCTCCCAATTGTATATACCAACTCTATGGTTACAATACAATAGGGAAAGAGAAATGTTCCTGATTTCTGCTATAGTGCAATCTACTGCACTTTCAGATTCACTTTCTGAATGTAGGGGTTGTGGCACTCAATATTCAGAATGTTAGAGGAAGTGACATGCTCCTGATGAGTTTTTTCTACAGTATCTGTGGCTCTTTTTTGTAATGAAATGGGGATAATTAGCTCTGCAGTTTTAAGGATATAGCTTCCTGATATCTAAATGGTAATGCCATTCTTGCAGCATTCATATCTTTCCAGTATGGGGACATCTGTTTCAGTCTTATCCTTATGGTCAGGCATTAATTGGCACATAATGCCAGAGAGTTGGGAGGGTGGTGTAAGGGTTAAGGTGTTTGCCTTACAAACACAAGGTGCAGGGTTTGAGTCTCACAAGGGATAATTGGCTAGGCTTAAAATGGCTCGCAAGGGCAGTTAGCTTAGTACTAATCTATGAGCCTATAATTGCTTTACCTGCTATATAATGTCTTTCTCTGTGTCTGACAGTATGAATGCTCTTGACACCACACTCTCTGCTGTCATATTTATATATATGACAAAAAACAGTCCGTAGAGCAAAACAATGGTGAAGGTTCCAGTAGTTCCAAAACACTTTCTTTCGAAAGTAGCAATAAGCTGCCCAACACTTCAAATTACTAAATCGTAATTTGGTCTGAAGAAGCTACAATAGCGAAAGCGCTTACCACCACTATATTTCATCTGAATAAACCTGATTTTTACTACTTTGAAGTGTTGGGCAGCTTATTGCTACTTTCGAAAGAAAGTGTTTTGGAACTATTGGAACCTTCACCATTGTTTTGCTCTACGGACTGTTTTTTGTCTTATTTGGATCCTGTTTTTGTCCGCAGTAGAGCATTCACTCCGTCTGAACTTTATTTTATTCTTTATCCATATTTATATATATATTTGCTAAATGAAATACTTCTCCTTTACTGTGCTTTAAGATGGATAACTACTTTAGTAACAACTTTTTTCTTGTCATACATTTCAATTATGCTGTAATATATAATGCTCACTGCAACAGGTATAATAGCTTTCTGTCTAGCTGTGACTGTGTGTTCTGCTATGTATCACTTTTTCACCCTGATTACACATTTGTATTAACTGTTTTTTTTCTAAGTATATTTCTTAACTGTAGCAGCATTTTAAAGCTAAATTTTGTGTAACATTGCATTTGTACTACTGTGCTAGAGTGAATGCAGATGTGGTAGTCTTAACAGTTTGCATTTATATTGTTTGAGTTTCTCCTTCTGTCCTCTCTAAAATACCTATACCTATCTTTTTTGTGCTAAACACCATATTTAGTAAAAATTTTTATTATTTTTTCTCTCCTCAGCTATCAGCCAAGTTTGTCTTTTTCCTCTCCATACTGACAGCATACTGTTAAAAGGGGTTTATATCACATCATCAAAAGCTTGAAACATCGAATCACGGAACATCGAACTGAATACATCAAAGCATGAAAACATTGAAATGATATGAATGGCAGTTTCCAACGGTGACATGAAATATTAAGGGTGTAAGACGTCTGTGCGGTGATGACCGTATAGAACGTAAGACTTCCGGACTGCAACATCTGCAGGCTGGAGCCTACTCTCACGGGGAAACCTTCCCCAGGAAAGACATTTAGCTTGCGCGGGACTGGGACTCAGAAACTGAAATGCTACAGCTGCAGATGGACTCGGGAGCTGAAACGAAAGTCAGGTAGGGTGTGTGTGCATGTGTGTGTGTGTGTGTGTGTGTGTGTGTGTGTGTGTGTGTGTGTGTGTGTGTGTGTGTGTGTTACAGAAATAGCAATGGCTTGTCTGGCATCTTTGGAGAGAAGGTGAGAAATCTTGTTAACTAGTTTTTGTTGACTTAGTACATTGGGAGCCTGGTAGTCTGCATGAGGCTCTGATCCAAGGGTGATCCTAAATATTTTTGTTGAGTTAGAGCAAGTAATTTTTGTCCATCTATGTCTGTCAATAAAATAAATGAGGCCTTAGAAAGTTTTGGATGGGTTCTATGGAACTTCATAGTGTTTCTGAGTGTTCAGAGAAAAGTTATCATTTTGTTGAGAATTCCTAAGAAAAACTAAATCATTTTGAAGTGAATAGTTCATTTTGTAGTTAGATTTGTTTACTTTAGTGATAACTATGTCGTGTACAAATAAGACAGTTTAGATTTGCTACATCCCAAGGGGAGGGCACTGATAAATAACGAAAACAGCAGAAGTCCTACAATTGATCCATGTATTACATCTCTGTTGAGGGCAGTAGTGTGTGTACATAGATCTTGAGCCCAAATTGAGTAGGTTCTGTTTAAGAGATATTCAACAAACCTGCTACAGACTTTTGTAAAATCAACAGCATTGTAGTTTTTGGAGTATTGTACAGTAATATACTGCATCAAATGCTCATTTAAGATAAACAAAAATGGCAATAGGTAAGTACCCTCTTTCAGTCTTAGCGCATATTTCATTTGCCAGGTAGTGTATGGATGATAAGGTGCTACATTTAGGTCTAAAACCCTATTGCCTTTGAGCAAAGATTGTCATATTTTTGTATGCATTTTACAATTTGTTCATAGATGAGTTTTTTGCTAGGGGATGAGCTCTGCCTGTGGGTGAATAGCCTGTTGCAGTTCTATGTAGATAGCCTTCTGAGTAAAGAATGTGGCAGTGTTTTTCCTTTTTTTAAGTAAGTAATAAATTAGATCTGTTTGAGACTTGCCTTGCATAGGACTTTGTTGCTTACTTTGAATGTAAGTAGGTAGATAATGTGAAAGCTTGGGCTATAGTAAGTCTGTAGTCTTCTAAGAAGGATTTTGACTTTTTTTTTTGGAAGCAGCTTTAGAGCAGATAGGAGGAATTCAGATTAGCTGATGTAGTGATATCTGTGGTGTGGGTTTGGGAGCACACGAAAATGAGCTAGAAGGTGGAGTAGGGGGACTAACTCTGTTGTCACAAATGACATTTAGCAAGTCTGTATTTGTTTGTTTAATGATTTTGGTCTTAGGAAATATTCCAAGTGGAGCAATATTTTAGTTTTTGTTTTTCAGAATTGTTTGGTCTACTCCAGGTGTGCTATCTATGCCTTTCTACAGTAAAGAACTTTTAATTTTTGTACGTTAATTCTAACGTTTCTTCTGAGATTTGATAAATGTTAGTGTATATTATTACAGTCTTATTTCCATGCTAAATCTCTCTCTTTTATTTGTTCTTCTAGTTTAGAGGCTAGCCAGGATGCTAGTTTACCTTTCATTTATATTGTTTGTAGTGGAAATAATTTGCCTTGGACCATGGTAAGCAATTTTTAGAATTTACTGGGGTTAGTAGTGGGACCAGTTGTATTAAGTACTACTGAACTGAGATTGAGGATTGATATATTCTCTGAATATTTAGTTACTTTCCTGCTGAAAAGTAAGCAGGAAGAAAATTTACAGATTTTAATGACCACGTGGAGAATATTGGATGGTGGTCATTTAGGTTATAAGGAAGTAGAGAAACTATTTGCATATGGTCAGGTATATTGGCAAGTAGTATAAATGGAGAGAGAAATCTGTAGGTGATTAGATTTCAGCTATCAGTGTACTGATTGGGTAAGGTTAAAAGCTGCTACTCGATTTTTTAGTTTTGGCTTTAAATTGCTGCTCTGGTCCTGATTAATGTCTCTTACAGCAATTAATTTATGATGCTTATCTATTTGAGAAGTTTTTATAAAAGCTCTGTAAGTGTATTTAATAAGCTTAAAGGGGGTATATATATAGATGCCAGTAACACTTTTAAATGGTTTCATAGCTGTATTTTTCTTAACTGCCTATTGGGATCTTTGTCAATGAGGGAATTATTTGTATTGAGTAATTTTAGTGATTGATTACAGCTTTTATATACAACTTGTCTGTTTCCTGGTTTGTTGTCTTACAATAAATTATTATTTTGAATGACTGATGCAGAGCTTCAGGACAGTTCATTTATCCATGATTCTGCATTGATCATAATTTATGGCTGATACTATCAGAGTCATGTTTTGATTCAAGGTAATTTATTCTTATTAATGCCTATATTTAGACATCTAATTAATAGATGTTTCTAATTTATAGTGTGGTTATGGAGAACTGATGGTGATATTTTGGGCAAGCTCAGGGCTGAGATGAATACTGCCTAAAAGTATTCATGATAATGGTATAACAACCAGAAAGGTTTTATGGATTTTGTAGAGGGTAGCAAGTGGTGAGTACATTTGAAATAGATAGCTTGCTATTATTGGATATTTTATATTTATGCAGATAAAATTGTTTTGTACTTTTTCCATCAAATGAAATAATTGCACAGATATGAAGTGATTATTAGTTATATTCAACTTTGTTTCATTCTTACTGGTATTCAACGGAATGAATGTTTAAGATTGTGAGTGTGTGTGTGTGTGTGTGTGTGTGTGTGTGTGTGTGTGTGTGTGTGTGTGTAATGCCCCAGTTGCTATATACTGGTGGGTAGAGAATACCTCAGGCTTGAACCCTGTACCTTGGGTGCAGGTAACAAGAGCCTGAATTCCCTAGCCACCACCATTTGTAAAACATTTGCAGATTTTTGCCTCATATTTGTTCTGTTCTGCTCCTTTCATTGCACAGTTAGTAGTGCAGTGGTGCAGTGGTAGCATTGTTGCCTAACAGCTACAGGTTCTCTGGTTTGATTCCTGGCTGGTGTGCCTTCTGTGCAGAGTCTGCATGTCCTCCCTGTGTTTGTGTGGCTTTGCTCTGGTGTCCTCCCATGTTACAAAGACATGTGTCTGGAGTGTTTCTCCCTGGGCCTCTGCTGAAAACTGGCTTTTGTTGCAAGTCAGACTTTCCTGGTTAACAATGTTAAATAAATAAAAATGACAGGCATTTGAATTTCAGACTTCATATTCTTCAGAAAGTACATGGTAACACAAAACCTTTTATTCTAGCAATTTTCTAAGTTTATAAGATGGATATTTGAAATGTGTCCCTATTTTTGACTGTATTTCCCCATTATTGGCTTCATCCAGGTTTTTTGTGCTAAGGTTGAGAGCTATGGTGAGAACTGAATTCACTGAATATGTTTGGGGGCTGTATTCCCCCATTACTGGCTTTGCCCAGGTGTTTTTTTGCTAAGAGGTTGAGAGCTATTGTGAGAACTGAATTCACTGAATATGTTTGGGGGCTGTATTCCCCCATTATTGGCTTTGTTCAAGTGTTTTGTGCTAAGAGGTTGACAGCTATGGTGAGAACTGAATTCACTAAATGGTAGCCATTTAAGTTTCAATCTTCCTCTCTTTCACAAAACAGCTGATTTGGCATAGTTGTATGTTGCTCTGTTTTGCACAGGGTCCTGGGTTCAAGACTTGGCAATGCAATATATGGTGGTAACACAGCATTCTATTCTAGCAACTTTCCAACATTATACAAGCAATGTTTAAAATGTGTTACTGGCTTTTGGGCTTTTGTCCCCCCCCTATTAAATTTTGGCTTTTTTTCAGATTTCTTGTGCTGCAAAGTTCAGAGATACAGCTGAGTGTCGAGTAGATTTTACAAGGAGCTGAGAGCTGCTGGGGAACAGAAGTTTAGTGCTGCTTATGCTGAGTCTGGTTGCATTATTAATAACACAACAGGTAGTGTACTTGCTTTTGATGCAGAAGGCTGTGGGTTCTACTCCCACAGTATGCAGATGCATTGCTGATACTGTACTGTGTTGTAAAGGGGGTGGATGCCGCAGTCCTTTTTGGCAAAGATACCTAGTAACTATGAACCTGTTATCAGTTTGCCATCCATTCCTTATTGCAGTATTACTAGCTTATAATTTTTTAATGTAATATAGGCAATTTATTCTTCAAGGGCAGCAGGCACATTATTTGTAGATGAAACAATGAAATATAAAGCTGTTTGCTAGCAGCAACCTATTCATTAGTTACAGATCTCTTTAATGTGGAATTATTTACATGACTTTTACTTCTTGTATATTGTGCATATTTACTGATACTGGTGGACTGTAGAAGTTTGAGTAGACTTTTATGATGGAAATGTTCTGAACTGGGCAGTTTTGTCATTATTGGTGCATGCATTTTGTTTCATTGTTTACTGGAAAAATTTTCAAAACAATAAATTTAAAATGCCTTCTAACAACTGTACTGTATTGTACAAGGAATATAGTTTAATACAATCAGGAAGTTGTATCAAAGAGCACATGTATGTTTCATGTGCAAGGGGCCTATGATTTGAAAACAGCCCAAGGTTAATCTTATCTGCCACTGGCAAAATGTATTTTCTTTGAATGTGGCTTTCAATGCTGTTTCAATGAATATGAGTTTCAAGGGCAAAGAAGTTTTAATGCTACGTCTATTTTCACTGTGAGACTGCATTGCATTGTTTAGCAGATGTCTATTAGTGTTTGTGCTGTAAAATGCAAAATAAAACTTTCAAATGAAATCCAAATCATTGCAGAGGTAAGGCAGTATGCACATTACAGTGTTTATGGTAAATGGGGCGAAATAACCAAGGAGTGGGACATTGGAATGGCTGCAGGGGGGAGGCTCCATTCGACCATGAGAAAGGGCAGCAAACTCAGCACCGGCTGAACAATACCTCTCAACTGTCCAGATTTCTGCAGAATGAATAGAGTTTTGCTTCTTATTTCTGGTTTGTTCCTCATAAAATTTGTAATTTTCTGGCAAATCATTTAGGAATGAACTCACTAAATAATGACAGACATTGAGTTTCAGACTTCATAACCTTCAGAAAAATGCATGCTAAAGCAAGACCTGTTATTCTATCAACTGTCTACGTTTATACAAGAGCAATTTTTAGTACTGTTTGTATGTTCCCCAATATATTTGGCCTTGTCCAGATTTCCTGCATTAAGAGGTTGAGAGGTACATGCAAATAAATCACTTTATAGAATTAGGAATATCCAGACCTCTCAACTGTCCCCAATTTTGGTTCAAAATGTTGCTGTCCCCCTAATAATCCCTCAGCAAAATGGCAATTTTGGAAGAAAACATGGAGGGTTTGCAATTATAAATAACTGTAATGATCAAAGTTACAGATTAATTTTATTTCAAAAATGCATGTATATTCTCTTATTTTGTCAGCTGCTCAAGTTAACAGTACTAATATTAAGAAAGTGTCCCTTCTTTGACAGGTTTGTGGCAATTTTATATTTTTGCATCACATTTTTGGTCCGTTTTTCATAAAATTGTGGTTTTCTGGCAAATTAGTGGCAAATCATTAGAGATTGAAGTTAGAAAATAATGACAGACATTTGAGTTTCAGATTTCATACCCTTCAAAAATTCATACTAATGCAAGACCTACTATTATTCTATTATCTTTCTAAGTTTATAAGAGCAATATTTAAAAAACTGTCCTTATTTTTGTCCTTTGTCCCACTTCTATGTATGGCTTTGTCCAAATTTCTTACTCTAAGGTTGAGAGGTATGAGTGTCAGAGCCATCACCGTCAGCCAGAGACATTTCAAATTGTGACATACTTGTTGCACCCCACTCCCCCATGTAGTAACTCTGGATGTGTCCAAGCAAGGCAACGAGCAGTTATGCAGTGTAAGTGTGCAGAGTATTTCCCCACCCAAGGTAGACACAAGTACAACAGTGGCTTTTCATCTGTCCTTGATTTTGCAGAATGTTCTGGTATTCTGTCATATTTTTATACTGTTGATTTATGCTTCTTATTATTCAGAAAATGCATGCTGTCGCAGTGCCCTGTTGCTCTGTGTTTAAGTAGCAATGCTTTAATGACCATCAGGTAAGCTTGTCTGAGATTGTAAGATGCAAGTAACCTTTAATAAGCATACTGTTAAAGAATTACCAACACTGAAAGCCTTTTTGTTGTTGCCATGCAGAGAATATTTACATAACTAGATACCGTATAAGCCTTAGGTATTGAAATGCATATGACAGTATTTGAATAAAGGACAGGATTACATTATTTTCAGAAGCTCATTACATTTGTTGGAGACTTGCAGTCATCTTTGCAAGTTTTACCCGCAAACTAAAAAGAATGCCAATCTATCATGTGTGGTCCATAACCTGTGCAGTAATCTTGTAAGCAATTTATCTTGAGCTTGTTTCTTGTTTGCTGTTCATTTTTTTATTTTGATCATGTTTCCCCATGAAACAAGTAAATAGTTGTTGTCAGGCAGCAGGTCTTTTTTGAATAAGAAATATTTTTACAAGTGGGGGTATCACAGAGATTGCTACTTTCAACATGTTACTTGGTATTTTTATAAAGCTGAATATACATTATAATTAGAACTGCAGTGCAAGGAGAAGTGGTTTGAGTTGAGTGCTGCTTGCGATTTTGACTGTCATTCCAGTAATGTATTTAAAAAGGAATTTATTTTTTCATGCCTCACAACCTTTTTGTTTCCATCTAGATATTACGTAAGCTGTCATGTAGTCAATGCATTGAAATATTTTTTCTTCTACACTTCATTTTTGTCTTGATTGGACTCTCATAATGACAGTTTGGCACCCAGGGCAGCGTGTTTAATTAAAGTTCCAGTGGTTGTGGTTTTGAGCATAGCTCCACCCCTTTCTAGTTGACCACTCCCCTTCCCATTGGCCCACCCACTCAGCTGTATCCTGCAGCCCCCCTTTAATTTGAAGTCACCAGCTGCCACTGTGCTGCATTAAACAGTTGTAACGAAACTCGCTCATCGCACAGTTCTGTTCTCTTACCTTGCAGTGTCTCCTTATCTGCAAAGTATGTTGGCTTAGTTTTTACATTTTACAATACACTTATTTAAGGCATTAACTAGTGTACTCTCTAGCAAGTTGGTATGCTGTAAAGTAGCTTGGCAGCAAGGAACCCCCCCCCCATTGCTTAATAGACTGACTGTTAGTTTCAACAAACGTATGTCTATTACATGATGGACTCATTAGCCTGTGTTAAGATATTTCTTACCCAGCCTGTTTTAAGTTATTTCTTACCTGATAGTACTACGCAACAAAACCACTTTTTCTTACTATGAACAGTACATAGCCTTCTTCTGTTAGAGTTTGTAGTGATTGTTTCTGGACTGTGCTTGACTCTGGGCTTGGCTCAACCTGCTCTGTTCGCTCTTCTACCACCCCCATCCCCACCCACCCCCATATAATTTCCTTTATAGCAAACTAATTTGCACCTCCCACAACATACACCCACCCCCTCCTGTCTTTCACTCCATAATAGACTATACCTCAACCCTCTTGCTGCTACAACAAATTATTCTAACTTCACTCCCCCTAGTGGTACTAGCTGGTATACACTATTATCCACTATCTAATAGACCAAAAAAACGTACTCCCATGCATTTTATTAACTAAAAACACCCTACAATATGTACTCCTCCAATCTATGCATTTCTAACTGCATGCATCCTATTACTGCCTCTCCTACTCCTCCTTCTTATACTCACATCACTTAACATCCACTTACACCCCCAACATATCTCCCCTACAAACCCAAATTGCTGTAGCCATATAAATAATCACCAAACCTTTGCCATTTATCCATCTATCTTCTCATTAAATATTCCATTACCAAAAATACACTTACCTAACACCCAACTCACCCCTACCAAACACAAAACCAGATACTACACCCCCACTGCTAATATGCTCAAACTCATCTACCTCCACAAAAGCATTCTCTTAGTGGGAGACATCCATCCCAACCCTGGTCCAATACGCTCCACTGCTAGCCCTCCTAACCTCAAAGTCAATAATCTCCCAAACAAACATCTTTTCTTCTATTCAATAAACACTAGTAGTATTCTGAACAAAATAAGTGAACTACATGCTTGGATCTCCCACCATACTCCTGATATCCTTGTTCTGACTGAAACCTGGTTGACATCCCAACACCAAGACATAGAGATCTTGCCCTCTGGCTATAGCATGCACTGTCTAGATCGACCAAAAAGGAAAGGTGGAGGCATTGCTATCCTACACTCTAACCACGTTACCATTTCTAACTCTACTTTTACATCCCAAGCCTTCTTTCCAGCCTAAATTTTATCTGTAAACCTAAATATTAATAGCCATTCCACTATCACCATTGTAGCAATTTACATTCCACCAGGTGATAATATCCCCCTACTGGATAATATGCTTGCTCATATTTCCCAACACATCCCAAATGAAACTATAATTCTTGGGGATGTCAACATTAAGTGGCTATCTCTCTCCTCTCAAAACTCTTCACAACACCTTAATCGCTATGGCTTTACTCAACTCATCTCTGATCCCACTTATTTCAATAACTCCCATACAGCCTCATCTCTCCTTGACTGGATTCTTGTCTCTCACCCTTCCAAATACCATAATCCTGAAATGCTACCAAATTCCCTAAGTGATCACTGTCCAGTAAAAATATTAAGATACACATCCCATCAAGCTCAGCCACAAAGGTTTATCAAACACCGAGAATTAACAAACTTTAATCCTGAAGCTCTCAAATCTTTACTATCAAAAGTGAACTAGAATCCCTTAAAACTACTCCCCTTGGATGAAGCTGTCCACTTTTTTAACTCCACTTTCCTTAGTATTTTAAATTCTCTGGCATCCCTTAGAACAGTCCACATAAAGTCTAACATATCCCCATGGCTGACCGTAAACACACGTGCACTATTAAGAAAAAAAGACAGAGCATGGAACATTTGGACTAAAACTAAACATCAACCAGACCTCCAGAAATATAAAGAACTTAGAAATCTTGCCAAAAGTCAAATAAATAAAGATAAAAAAAACTTCTATAATAATCCATCTTCTACCTTTAAATCCAACCCTAAAAAGTTCTGGCACTCTGTAAATCAAATACTACACCCAGGTACACAAGCACCCCTAACCCTCATCCTGACAAAACACATGAGGAAACTGCCTCCATATTTAACAACTACTTTATAGACTCAATATCCAAAGTACTAAATCAAGACACAAACCATCCCACCAACAATAATAGTCCTAATAGCTCAAACTCTTCCATCAGTAGTTACCCTACCACTACCTTCTCCCTCAAACCTGTCTTCACTAACTATATTAAAACTCTACTGTCTAAATTAAAACCTTGCTCCAGATCTGTAGACAACATTCCCTCCACATTCCTTCAGGCTGCTGCTGATGTTCTTGCTTTCCCAGTTTCTATTCTAATAAACTGCTCTATTACGGAATCTACAGTCCCTTCCATCTGGAAGCAATTTTACACCCTTCCAATACACAAAGGAGGAAACTCCACAGATATAACTAATATTAGACCCATAGCCATACTCTCACCACTCTCCAAAATTCTGGAAAAATGTATACACAATCAAGTCTTACACTACCTTCTGCAAGAAAATCTACTCACACCTACCCAACATGGCTTTCGTCCCATGCACAGCACTACTACAGCTCTCCTGTCTTTCCTAAACTCTGTATCACTAGCTAGAGACAGTAACAAACTTATTTCCTGTCTCTTCATTGACCTCTCTAAATCCTTTTATACAGTCTCTCATAAACGTATTCTCCTTAAACTAGCAAACTTACACTTCTTTCCATCAACCATATCTTGATTTAACAGTTATCCATCTGATAGACTCCAATCAGTCAAATGGCTGTCAGCTTTCTCCCCTCTTCTTCCTGTTAAAACAAGTGTTTCACAAGGCTCCATCATTGGGTCACTTCTTTTTAACATATTTACCAACTTTCTCTACTCTTCCTATCCTGGATCCTTACTGATACAATATGCAGATGATTCTACACTTATCACTATTGCTGAATCACCAACTCAACTAAAATCAGACACACAGTCCTCTTTTAACTCTGTAGAAAACTGGCTATCGGAAAACCAACTTATCCTTAATCCAAAGAAAACCAAATTACTACACTTTCTCCCTAAAAACCTTAACCACATAAAGTCTTCCTTCTCCATATTGTCACAAAATAATACTCGAATACAGGTGGACACCAGTACAAAACTCTTAGTTGTTACTATTGATGATAGACTAACCTTTGATTTATATGTCAATAACTCTATCCGAAAAACACATCTCAAGCTAGGCCTCCTCTATAGAAACAAAAAATATCTTAGCAAAACTAACCCTTTCAAATGCCTACATCTTACCCACTTTACTTTATAGCTCCCAAATTCTCACCAGCCTCAACACTGGACTACTAAACAAGTTAGGAACAACTTATAACAGGATTGCCAGATTTGCTGCCCAAAATTCTTACAAGCCACATCACTGTCTCTCACTAAAATAACTAAATTGGTTAGAATTACCTAACCTGCTTCGGTATAATCAGTTTTAGATTATTCATTCCATTCTCTACAAACCATCTTTCTGTCCAACTATCTCATCTCTAATCTCTCATTACCTACCCACTAGATTACTCCGCAGTGCTGAACAAGGCCTCCTAAAAATCTACAAACCAAGAACCAAAATGCATCACCCAGTCTATAGCTTTAACCCTTCCAAGGCCTGGAATAGCCTACCACTAGATATAAGATCCCTTGAACATCCCAATCAATTCAAAGCCGCTACAAATAAATACCTTCATGAAAAATGGACTTGCCAATGTAATTATCCCCCGTAAACGGTCCCCTATAACTTTCTACTTCTCTTCTCTCTTCCTTCCCTTCAATAAACAAACTTACTACTTTATCGTCTCCTCTTGGTACATCACTGTACAAACATAACTAGTAAAATATTTCAGCTATGTAACTATTGCACTGTTATGTATATAATATGTAATTATGATTATATCCCTCTGATGAATGTATTTCTATGTATTTCACTTGCCACAGTTTAATGTATGACACTGTAATGCAATAATGTGAGGTACTGATGAATGTAATGTGTGTCACTGTAATGTAGTAATCTGTGGTACTAATGAATGTATTTCTATATGTATTGAATATGTAAAATTTCTATTTTCTGTTGGAGCTATGAGCATTTGTAGCCCAGTTGGACAAACCCAGTCAACAAATATAAAATAAATAAATAAACTAGAGAGGTAATCTACAATATTGTAATTTTCTGTTTTTTTCTTTTGTATTTGACTATAAAGTGCTAAGATAATGGTCTCCCTTATAAACATTCTGTGGTTTGGAGTTTTGGCCTACTCAACATGGTTTTAAATGTTTTTTGGTCAATTATTTAGGTAAATACTTCCCCAGATAAGTAGATGTGGAAATGTTCTCATAAGCATGCTGTTCCCAATGTTTATTTTTCTACTTGAAGATACTTTCTTCCATACTTCTGTAACTGACCTACTTGTATAAGCTATGATCCTGTATTGCAATTTATAAAGCCCCTAATGCAACTGAACTAGCATCATCTTCAAGTGTTAAACTACCCATAATAGCTATCTGATGCTATTGTGGCAAAGTATGATATTTTAAGCAGTTCCCTCATTTGCATTGTTATTATACCAAAGTCTTTGATAAAATACAAACTCCAATTTTTCATCTCCAGTAAGTTTCTGACTGTTTTTATGTTACGTGGAGGTGTCCTGACTTTTATTATTGTGATTACCTTATTTTATAGGTCCATAAGTATTTACTGCGCCTGCAGTCCACAGAACCATTAAGAAGCCTTGCCTAAATTCCCACTTGCTCCCGTACACTGTCTGGTTAAGTAATTTGCTCAAGGTTACACAGTAGGCAAATGAGGGTTGAGAGAATCAAACCCTGTACTACAAGAAGTAACCCTCTTCTCCAACTGCTTTTGATCAAGAGATGTACTTTTACTTGAAATTGTACAATAAAAGCATATATTGAAAATGTAAATGATAACTGGTTGCACACCTATAGAGGCACAATGTAAATAGAGCATTATTCATAGGAACTCTTAACTCTTAACACCAGATGGGATAGGTTAATTGAATGACAAAAAGGAAAACCGGCTAGGATTAAAATGGCAACAAGGGCAGTTACCTATGAACAAGAGCAGCTAAAAAATCCCTAATTACAAACAAAAAGAAGTTCAGTACCTGAAGTAATCTGTATTTCAGATCAGGTAGCAGGTCCCCTATAGCCTCTTGAAAATACAGATTACTGCGACTATAATTAATGAATAAATAAAAATAAAGGTACCTAGTACATTCTGCAAACACATTTATTTGTAAATCAGTTAAATAAAAAAAAAAAACTTAAGTGAAGCATGTCATGTCTGTTACATTCTTAGTACAGTGTGTCTTGCCACAGATAACATTGTACTAAATGTTTTTCAGGTAATCCTGGCAGAAGTTGTCAAAGCCACAACTGCTATAAAGACAAGAAACAGCAGTAAAGTTATACACAAGCAGATTAATAGCAAGAACTTTGGGATACTTTGAATTTCATGCAAATTTGTAGAAGTATTTGGTACCAGTTATAGCATGTCCTTGAGACCAAACCATGCTGCCATGTTCTTTTTCCGACTTCCCTTAGATTATCAGGTCATCACTGCTGTTTTTGAAATTTATAACCCCTTGCATTATCTGTTGTACTGTATTTGAAAATATTTCAGCTGCTGAATTTAATCTCCGCATATAAGCCTTTTGTACTGTATCACACAGATATGAGGAGAATGTTGCTTTGCTTCTGCTCTCAAATTGTAATTTAAGCACTGCTTAATCACTCTCAAAATCAGTAAACTACATAGGTGACAATCAAGTAGCTAACTTACAGGAAAAATCAAAAATAAACAAGCCCCTCCTCACCTGCACTGCCCTACATCACCACCTTCAAGGCAAATACTTCCTTACTCCCAGAATTCAGCAGTCTCAATGTTACACCATATATGTAGCAATGCTGGTTGGTGCCCTGGGCACTGTCCCCCATTTGGAAATGTACTACCCACCTTCCACCACCAAGTTTGATCTTCAGGAACAAAAAAAGAGTTTAAGCCGAGACATAGCCAGCTTTAGGCACCAGCGAACCCTGCAGTCGCTGGGGGCCCCCTGTTCCTGGGGGCCCCCAAACACAGCAAATTATCTCATCTTGATATTTTCTAACATGTCTATCAAACCAACAGCTAGTACTGCAATCCTGTATATTTAATAAACCAGGTGGTTAATAACTCGTATTTATATCTCCTTTAAAATTCAGATATATCTGGTTATAGTAACAGTTTTATCAAGCAACAGTTTTCACAATTCCACTAAATATTTTACCACTAATGTAGTGCCTCTGGCTTTGTTAAACCCTGCTGGTGTGCATTCTGTCCACTAAAACTAACAACATATCCAACTTTAGGTACCTGCAATACCTGTGGCTGCAAGGAGGCCCCCTTCATCATCTTTGACTGTGTGGGGGCCCCACAAAAGCTGCTGCTGACTGGGGGAAAATGAGGAGAAAACTGCATTAATTTCCTGATTATAATATGAACAGGGCTGTAATATTACCCTTTTAGGATAAAACTGATAATGAATATAAACAAGGTAAGCACTAGAGTCACCCAGTGCAAACCTTGGATTTTAAGAAAAGCTGATATTTCTGATTTACAAGGATGTTTTTTCTTTCAGGAAGTTTTATGAATACTGGCAGAACACCAGATACTATAACTCCCAATTTCTTTGCTGAAGAATTCAGCACAATACCAGTAATAACAGAAAAAAGGATCAACATCAGGAAAACATTTTAAATATTACTCTAATTCAATTAAAAAAGTTAATAGAATAACACATTTTGCATCAACATGCATTTTTTGGACAATAAGTATAAAACTCTGATGTCTAGAGTTATTGACTGTCTGTTATCCAGAATTATTTACAAGCAAATGAAACTATGAAGGACAGAGCAAAATTATGATCAAACATCAGGGAAGATCTGTGAAATCAGGGAGGTCCACTAAATCCAGGGAGGTATGCATTACTCCTCACTGAAGTAAATAGCAGTGACTTACTCCTGCTGCTGTTTGATGACTGTTAAAGAACAATTACTGATATGGTGTGCCAGAACCAGTGTAGCACAATGTATTGCTATTTACTGAAATAAGTGCAAAATTAGTATTGCTATGGCTAATGCTTGTGTGTATGCATGTGTGCGTGTGTATAAAAAGTATCAGTGATTTTTATCTGTGCACATACCCAGTAATGCAAGGACACACACATTATTCTTCTGGGTATCAGTAAAAAATGTAGGTAACAAGTAATTATATTTCAAAAGTAAGGCATAAAATATATCACAGAACATTCAGATTTCTTAGATCTTTTAAGAGTCTGGGGGCCCGCAATCCCCAGACTGCATAAATGGATACAGAGGGTTCCTTTAATCATCCTTGACTTTGTGGGGGCCCCACAAAAGCTGTTGCTGGTTTGGGAAAAGTGAGAAAAAAATGTATTCATTTTCTGATTACGCTCTTTAACCTGAACAGGGTGTGATATGACCCTGTTAGAATAAAGCTGACAGTGGCCTCTCCTCTCAACTGCACCTATTCTAAAACCTGCCCTGCACAGATGTTTGTGTACAGAAAGATGCTGTAGGTTATATGTGTGTGTGTGTGGGGGGGGGGGGTTACTTACTTAATTTTCATTGCAGTCAAACTTTTGAGGTGTGCATATGAGTTCATTATAGTTTGTTGCACATGAGGTCATCATAGCTTGTGTTTGAGCTCAGGACAGTGTGGTGATTGTTTCTATTTCTTTTGTCAAAGAATCAGAGGTGTACAAAGAAGGTTACTGTAGCTTATGTAGAGGCAGTGTATTGTTTAGGAGCAACAACATAGAATACATTACTGTAATCATTATTTTTTTCACTTTTCTGATAATCATACTTCAGGCACTTACACAGGTGACTGCCTTTTGGCATTGGAGATGAGGAGGAATGTTACATATGTATGTCAGCAGTCACTTAAAATACATGACTGTGGCCATTTGAATCTTTGTTTTCATCCCAGTCTAACACCAGAGGGATGTATAAGCAGTCTTTTTAGGGGGTTAGGGAGACTGGCAGTTCCCAGATAGGACCTATATATCCAGATAACAACTGGCTTATTAGTTTATTATGAGCTACTATTTTGTTATTTTTTAATATTAAGCCTTGGATATATTTTCTGTCTTCATTGAAAAAAAAAATAAGACTGAAATTCTTTTCTTATTCATATATTTTTTCTTAGTTTACTGTTGGATTAAAAGGCTGGGAAAATGCTCTGAAATACATTCCAGACCATCCATAACCCTGTGGCTTCTTGGCCCCTGGCTAATTTGAGTTATTTCCTAAATGGTTATTACTGTGTTGTCTTGGTCAGGAAAGGTGTGTTGAAAAGATGCAAGGAAAATTAAAGCTGAGCAACAACACAATTTTTTTACTGAATCGTAATTTCTGTTCAAGCCATCATTGGATGAAAAGGCTGTGTAAAAAGGAAAAAAACTTTAAAATGCACTTCAGAGCATATAGGAAGTTATAGCCTCTTGAAAAAGCTAAAGGGTAAGGCAAAATGTGAGAAAAAGAAGATACAAATAATGCACATGGTATAGGGAGCCCAAGCTGGGGGGGGGGGGGCAGGCAAAGACTGGAGGGTATGTGGGGGGGGGGGCTGAAGCAGTAGGCCTAGGGTACCATTTCACCTAAGTCCAGACCTATACATAGAGTTGCTGTAATGTATCATTGTTGCAACTAAATGCCAGCAACTGTAAATGTCCCTTTGTGAGATGGGCCAACATAGTGTGGTACACAGGCCTGTTGTAATGTAAAAGTATTGTAGCTACAGGTCCATCTGTGAGCAGTACTCCTCAAAGTTTGCAACATGAACTAAAAGGTTGCTTAGGAAGGGTAGCAGTTACAGGGTCATACATAGACCGGAACAGCCCAGGGGGCCCCCAGATTGATATCTGCTGGGGGCCCCCAAAATGCTAACACCGGCCCTGAACTAAGAGAATAAAAACACGTATGCCATGTATGCACTGAGTGGCTCTTTGCTCACACCTCTGCAAAACAGTTCTGATAGCTCTTTGCTACATTTCAAGTTAGACCAAAAATTTATGCAGTTATGTAATAGCTCTTTGTTAAACAGCTTTACTAAACCATAGCAAATAGTTATACTCATTCCTTGCTACAGCTTCCAATACACACTGACACAATGTCATTTAAATAGCCATAATTCATGTCAACGGCTGCTTAACCGATTGCTGATACTGCCTTATGGGACTGATCAACACCTCATCTACAGTACTGATCATGACCCCCCCTAAAGAACAGCATGTGCTTGTATATTGGAAACCACAGTTGCCTAAAACCAAACCTATCAAAATACAAAAACATGTCAAAAAACAAAAAAAACAAAAAAATCACCAGCACAGTCATATCAAATGTGCCTGAATAGTGACATTGTTAGTGAAAAGCCTTTGATCCCTCTCCACCTTACTAGTCCTTGCTAACCATCACTCTGTAACTGCCCCCAACTTTAACACTGAACTTTACCTTAGAAAAGCTCTTTCTCAAACACTATTACTATGCAAGAAAGATTCAGACACACATGCATCAGCATACAAATACACCCACAATACTAAATATGTTCCCTTACCCTAAACTGCAAATGACTGCACACACAGTTCTAACCCTAACACATTCACAACACTGAATCTATCCCCTTAAATAACCCTAACCTTAGCCACATACGATTGCATGCATACACACACACACACACACACACACACACACACACACACACACACACACACACACACACACACACATACACACGCCTAACCCTTAATCCCAAAACTTTTGATAAATCTGAATTTTTTTATATTAAAAAAAACCTCACTTACCTGCAAAACCCATACCCTCCTTTCAATAAAATCATAGATCAACCAATTCTGCATTCGACAATCCAAATATTCAACAGACTTACAAACCCTGACACAAGTTCATTAAAACAGTCAGTGAACCAAAAAAAATAAATAATTTTAGATCAAAACACAAAACAATGAAAAAACAAATAAATAAAAAAAAGAAAAAACAACTTGCCCTTCCGTATTCATTTGTGCTAATCCTACACTTTAGTCTGCACATGCTCCTAATCCCAGCCCTGTACCTTACCTTCTGAAAAACCCTTTCCCTAACTACTGCTATTCAGACACATTTTGCCAGATGGTAATGTTATTTTTTTAAACATTTTTAGCTAAACTTATCACTAAAGGAGATTGTTTGTTTTTTTCTTTCTTTTGCTATTTTAATGTGTGAGTTGTTTGTTTTGTTTTCATTTTTATGAGTTCAGGAATTTTGTTTTTTGAGCAAAGTAGGCATTGCTAAGTAATTTTTGCAGGATTATGCTGTTCAGAGTATAGAAAATAGGGACAGATTTTGAAAATTACTCTTAATAAACTTTGAAAGATGACAGAATAACAGGTTTTACATTAGTATGTATTTTCTGAAGGATATGAAGTCTGAAACTCAAATATCTGTTATTAGCTAGTGACTACAGTCCTCAATGATGTGCCAGAAAATTGAAAATTTTACAAAGCACAGACAAAAAATAAGGGTCCAAAATCTGGACATTCTACAAAATTCTGTACATTGGTTCATAGGATCATATGTGTGTACTAGGCTAATGGCCCTGGAACCTTTACAAGCCTAGCCCATAAGATTACCCTGGCATCATGCACACAACCTTAGTTCCAAGTGCCTCTATCGAGTAAAGCCACTGGAATGATCCCCAGTGTGAATTTTCTATTTCCCATCCACTCATCAAGATTTCTCTTGAAGAGGGCCAGTGAGGTGCTCTGCTTGACATGTATGGGAAGTCTATTCCATAGCATGGGCAGTCTCTGGGTTATGAACCTGTCCCTCCAGCATGTTCTGTTGATTGTGGTAATGAGGTTCAGGTCTCTGGAGCGTGTGGTGCAGAGGGATTGGGATTTCTAACAGAGCTGGGTCAGACATGGCTTTGTAAGTCAAGCAGAGATCACCTCTAAGTAGGTGATATGAGACAGAGAATAGTTGGAGTTTTTTGGAGTCTGTCCGTACAGGACAAGTGTTTAAGGCCTAGGATCCTCTTTGTGAGGTACTTTTGTGGCCTCTCCAGTTGTTGCAGGTGTCTAGTGAGGTACATGCCAAATGAGGCATTGTACTCGATGATTGGTCTAATGAGGGAAGAGTAGAGGGAGGCAATGACCTCTTTCTTCCTGGATGCAAAACCCTTAGTAATGAGATGTGCCACATAGAAGGACTTTCTGACCACAGTGGCAACATGGTGGTCAAAAGAGAAGTTGCTGTCAACCTGTGTTCCCAGATCTCTCATAATGCCTTCTGTGTTCAGTGGACTACCATCAATGTGGTAATTCAAGTGAATTGGGTTTTTCCCAAGGGGGATGATGACACATTTTTTGGCATTGAGCTTAAGGCCATGGTTCTGATACCAGTCGTTGGTCTGATTGAGGTCTTTCGGTAAGATGTCATCATCACTTGGGGAGTTAATAATAGCTCCCAGCTTGCAATTGTCTGCGAACTTTGTCAGCCAGAGTTCCTTCATGTTGGCCTGGAATTCAGAGAAGTAAATACCAAACAGGAGGGGACAAAGGACCGAATCCTGTGGGACTCCACTCGTGACTGGTCAGCAGTCTGACTTGGAGTCAGCTACTTTCACACTGTGGGTTCTATCTGTGAGCCAGTTTGCAACCCACCTAGTGATATAGGGGTTGATGCCTAGTTAGTGAGTTTTTCTATGATTCCTGAGTGGGGAATGGTATCAAAGGCCTTGGCCAGATCAAGGTAGGCTGTATGAACCACCTTGCCTTCATCCATAGCTCTGGTGACTGACTCAAAGAAGTCAACCAAGTTGAGCAGGCATGATCTACCCTTCACAAAACCAAACTGTGTAGGATCCAGAGTTTGGAGATTCCCTATATCCTTGTTTATTAGGTCCATGATGATGCATTCCATAGCTTTGCATATCAGACTCATCAGGCTAATGGGGTGGTAATTCCCGGAGTCTGTAGTCGCTTCTCCTTTGTGGAGAGGGATGACTGTAGCAGTGTGCCATTTGGTAGGGACAAAGCCTGAGGCGAGGCTGTGATTGAACAGGGCACACAGGTGAGGTGCCAGTTCACTCTGTAGTTCATGTAGAACACAGCCAGGGATATTGTCAGGTCCCATAGAAGCTGTATTCTTGGCCTTGGACAGTGCTGTTTTAACCTGTGCAGCAGTAATACTGGGTGCCTGTCAATTTACTGGTATTGTGACTGGTCCCGTGGGGTGGAGGGGGTAAAGTTAGCACTGAATCTGTCGGCCAGTATATTGGCAATATCTGTTGGCTCAGCATGGCCGGCCTTAGGCATAAGCGAACTAGGCGACCGCCTAGGATGCCATACAGGCCGGCCTCATAAAGGTCGCAATTTTTACTTATTTATTTTTTTATTTTAATTAGTGCATTCTTTCTTCCCAGTGCCTGCAGCAGGTGCTGGGAAGAAAGAATGCACTAACTAAACTAATTAAAATAAAAAAAAAAATACAAGGGCATCAGAACCATGGGGGGTGAGCACCCTCCCACTTTTACAGCTGCAGCAGGTTGATTGTGTTATTAGCATCTTCTCCTTAAATGAGAATCATGCGTGCTTACGTCAGTGTGCAAGTAAATCAAATTTGCAGTCGCGCGCAAATTTTAAGCTAGCAGTTCTGTGAAGGGGGGGCTAAGTCCATCTGGCAGTTTGATTTAGAAAGAAGGTAAGTAAGTGTATGCATGTGTAATTCAAACTG
>NC_056739.1:330452114-330498609 GCF_019279795.1 Protopterus annectens | reverse complement strand
TTAAAACCCCCCTTTTTTTTTTTTTTTTGGGGGGCCAAATTTTTTTTAAAAAAAATTTTTTAAATTTTAAAAATTTTTTAAAAATTTTTTTTTTTTTTAAAAGGGGGGGAAAATGAACAAAAAAAAAATTTTTTTTTTAAAAAAAAAAAAAGGGAAAAATTTTTTTAAAAAACCCAACCTTAAAAAAAGGAAAAAAATTTATAAACTTAAAAAAAATTTTTTTTAAAAAAAAAAAATTTTAAAAAAAAAAATTTTTTTGGGGGGGAAAAAAACAAAAAAAAAGGAAAATTTAAAAAAATTTTTTGGGGGCCCCCCAAAAATTTAACAAAAAAAAAAAAAAAAAATTTTTTAAACCCCCCCTTATTTTTTTAAAAAAAAGGGGAAAATTTTTAAAAAAAATTTAAAATTTAAATAAAAAAATTTTTTTCCAGGGAAAAAAAAAACCAAAAAAACCCAAAAAAAATTTTTAAAAAAAAAAATTTTTTTATTATTTTTTTTTTTGGGGAAAAAAACCCAAAAGGTTTTTTAAAAAAAAACCCCCCTTTTGGTTTTTTAAAAAACCCCGGGATTTTTTAAAAAATTTTTTTTTTTTTTTTCCCCCCAAAAAAAAAAAAAAAAATTTTTTTTTCCCCTTTTTTTTCCAAAAATAATTTTTTTTTTAAAAAAAACCGGGAAAAAAAAACCCCAAAGTTCCCAAAATTGAAACCCAAAAAAAAAAAAAAAAAATTTTTTTTTTTTTGGGGGGGAAAAAATTTTAAAAAAAAACCCAACCCCGTAAAAAGGGGGGGGGGCCCCGTTTTTTTTTTCCCCCCTTTTTTTTTAAAAAAAAATTCAGAAGGAAACCCTTTTTTTCCTTTTAAAAAAAAAAATTTAAAAAATTTTTTTTTTAAAAAAAATTTTTGGTTTTTAAAAAAAAACCCGGGGGGGAAAAACCCCCAAAAAACCCGGAAAAAATGCAAAAAAAATTTTTTCCCTTTTTTTAAAAAAATTTTTTAAATAAAAAATTTAAAATTTTTTTTGGGGGAATTAAAAAAAAAATTTTGAAAAAAGGGGGGCTAAATTTAAAAAAAAAAAAACGGGTTTAAAAAAAAAGGGTTGAAAAAAAAAAAAAAAATTTTTTTTAAAAAAAAAAAAAGGGGGGGGAAAAACAAAAATTTTTTTTTGGGGGGGGAAATTAAATAAAAAAAAAATTTTTAAAAAAAAAGGAAAAAAAATTTGAAAAAAAAAAAAAAAAAACCCCAAAAAAAAAAAAAATTTTTTTTTTTTTATTAAAACCCCCAAAAAAAATTTTTTGGGGGCCCAAAAGGGGTTTAAAAAATTAAGAAAAAAAGGGCCTTCCAAAACCCCTAACCATATCACAGCAGGACAAAGCCTGCCATATATGTGGAGGACAGAGGCAGGAACACAGGGCCATACTCACAATATTGCTGTTACACACCTGGAAATTGCTGGTGTTACAGGATTTGTTGCAACATACCCTTATGCAGGAATAAGACATCAGAAACACAAATGGATGTAGCCATGTACTGATAGCATGCAACAGACAGATTGCCGTGGATATATCTAGGACAAGACCTGTGTGGTGCACAGGCCAAAGCAAACAGACAATCCACTGGCCATCAAGTGGATAGGCCCGCAGTTGAGAGCTATGCAGACAGGCTGCATTCCATCCTAAACTACTATGTACACACAAACACTGCAAGACCAGCGATATACAATGCACATAACAACACTACTCACTCTGTCTGTAGGTCTGGAACCTCTTACAAATGTGTAGTTGGCCTGTATCTGCAAGTCCTGCTGTAAGAGGTATTGCAACCTGCCGTCTGTAACACTGCTGCCCACATACAAGAAGGATGTCCTCCATACTGGAAAAGTTAAGGGACAACGCCCACATGAGTCAGCAATTTATAGTACTGGGTTGCCATGACAGTGGTTATCTAAATCACGACACAGCAGGCTGCATGCAGTTAGCCACTGTTGCACACTGATTGGTGCAGAGACCATCACCTGATCATGTGCATCACCTACAAAAGCCATGCTACAATCCATTCAAACCAGCTCAATCGCTTCAGTGGAGAGAGAGAGAGAGAGAGAGAGACAAATAAAAGCCAAAAACAGAAAGGTGTCACACCATACATGTATGTAATTGAATGTAGTATGTGGTACAGATTAATAGGATATATGATGTTGAATGTTTAATATGTGCCATCTGTAGTTGTTCCTGTAATGATGTTCTGCTGAACAACTGCTCTGGACAATACTGTCTGTCCCTGTAGGCAGTGGGACATACCCACCAACTGTGCAAATCAGCAGTGAGTGACAAAGATGTAAGCCATAATATCAGTGTGTGTTATGTTAGTGTGGGCAATAGCTGGTGGTGGAAGTACTGCCATCATGATAGACACATGGGTGTCAGAGCACACCACTTGCAGGACAGTCATGTTAATGTGTATTGTAGCATGCACAAATGTCATAGGTGTATAATAGGCTTACCAGCAATCTCTCATCATATATACAACCCTAATGTTAGTCTGTGTTCACATGTGACACCTGTCTGTGTTGCAGCAAGGCAGAACAGTGCAGCTGTGAATGAAAGACAGTTACAGAATTTGGACCAGATGTCTGTATGCACCCCACATATAGATAAATATCTATGTGATACAGAATGAGACCTGTATGTCTACAGATACACAGACACTCATATAGATATAGGTATATCAACAACCTGCAAGATATATTTACACTTATATGTACATAGATATATATATATATACATATATACATATAGTGGCACTGACAATGGCATGCAGGTGAAATAGTCTGTAACAGGCCAGCAAAGATAATGTCCCCACAGGGAGCATGGCTACAAACACATAGCACAAAGCTTGGTACAATACAACATATGTCCCAATGGTAGGTAAGCAGCCGACATACCAATTGCATTCTGTGAATGGTTTGTTGTAGCTGATATGGTGGGGGGAAACAAATATGTGTATTAAGAACTTTGGTAACCCTACTGTATGAGTGGCTCAGACCTATTTCCATCTTTATGTCTTCCAGGGAACATGGTACACACACATCTGCCGTCATACAGCGCCACCGAAACTGAGGTGATTATAGACCATCTGGTACAGCACTATGAACAGCTGTTTGGTGAGACAGCCCATGATCAGCAAGAGAGTACCACCCTGTGGAAGGAGCTAGTCCACAGGGTCAATGATGTCAGACTACATAACTGCAGCTATGAGCAGGTCCAGCATCATTGCACCGACCTGCTTCACCATGTACTTCAGCATGCAGCTGCCATATGGGGGGGACCACCTCACAACAGGGCTGGACAACCCACCCATCCACCCCTCACCTATGTGGAGGAGCTTCTCAGCAGCCTTGTGGCACCTGCCTGCCTGCAACAACAACACCTGACAGGGCACATTGTGGGGGTGGGTGCCACCAACACACCAGCTGAGGAGTGTGCAGTTAAGGCCCCAGGGCACATCAGTACACCAGTCTTGTGTATGCATCTGCATCTGTACAGGTACATCATGCAAATCTGAGATGTCATATACATAGTCTGTTGCTGTGTAGTAGTAATAAACAGTTGTGCATAAGCTGTATTATTGTGGAATTCTACTGTTGATGTAACATAATGCTGCACTCACCCTTCACAAATGCCACAGCTGTGGCCACTGACATCCACTTTCTCACACTCCTATGTAGGTCCCTCCAGGATACCACCATGGCAGCAGCCTATAGCCAGTGAGTATGGTTCGTGTTCATGCATGATAATACACTGGGCATGTAATAGCTATGGGATATTCCATGCACACATCTAACACACCTACCCATACTTCATGCTGTACACGTTCACGTTTTGTTGCTGTGAAATGCACTGCATCACAGTAGAGACCATGCTGGGGTATCGGAAGGGTACAACAGACACATGCAAGATAACTAACATCCTGTCAATGTGCAATGTGTCCACAGGGATGAGAAGTATGGCAGGACCCATGGTCTACAGTAGGGACATGTGTGAAACAACACCCCCATCAGAAGGGTACAACAGATACATGCAAGATAGCTAACATCCTGTCAATGTGCAATGTGTCCACAGGGATGAAAAATATGGCAGGACACATGGCCTACTATAGGGACATGTGTGAAACAACACCCCCATGGCTGTAGCTGCACACAATCAGGTTAAGTAAATGTGGCAGACATAACACTGACCCCACAGCACTCATTACAGCAGTGTGTGTACTCCAAGGGATATGCACATGAGTAGACCTTGCAACAATGCAGAGGTCTGGGACATGTGTAGGGCACCCCCCACAGCCATGGCAAAGTCTGCTGGTTATCAGTGTAATAGTCTTGTACTGGTCCTACATGCACTGCTAATGTTGTGATCTGTAAAGCAGACATCAGGCATTCACAAATGATATCTGTTCACATATCACCCCGGGTATGAATTGCTATAACACATAGGGGCTATGAGCATTGGAGATGACATAACCGACACAGTACTACATATGCAGCAATGGTTTCTACACCTGTTAGGTATGGTGCACAGTACAAGGCAGGGTGTGGAACAGGTCCACAGTAACACTTTCTACATGGGTGCAGTGTTAACAAGGGGAAGGGCCATCACCTACCAACACAGCCCATGCATCACACACATGTATACTACCGCTAGCATGAAGTCACTATAGTTGCCCTGCATGCTGTTTAGAACCATATGTAATGCATGCTGACAGAAGGGTAATGGGAGGACTGTGTGCACAAAAGTTTTGCAAACCCACGTGTAGGAGTGTGGGGTGTGTGTGTGTGTGTGTGTGTGTGTGTGTGTGTGTGTGTGTGTGTGTGTGTGTGTGTGTGTGTGTGTGTGTGTGTCTGTAAGTGCAATCTAGTGGAGTTTGGTCAATACATGTCAGATGTGTGTGTACATGTGTGTCTGTTTGTGTGGGTGTCCATGTATGCACAGGCGATAGTGGGACTGATCACATAGCAGTACTTCTCCTTGGGATTGTGCTGTACATGTACATGGAGTGACACATGAGACACCAGGACAACCTATCTGATATGTGAACACAGGACAGCTGATAGCATAACAATGTCTGTAGAATGGAACATGCATTGGGAGGGAAAGTACATACCAGGTATACACATCATATTGCCAGCAGCAGATAGATAACCAGCTACCCACATATTCAGCACTAAAAATGCAATGGGGAATTACCAGAGCACATCAATGAGTGTATCCAGGTATTACTGTTGTCCGCATGATGGGTTGCTTGTGCAGCAGATGTGGCATGGACTGAGCAAGACTGTAGTATGAGTCTCCGGTGTGTGACATATGTAGTGAATGTAGCAGCTGCAACAATATAGAGGCCATGTACACCATGACTGGACATACACAGGGTATTACGGGATGATAGCAGTGAGGCCATGTACAAACTACTCCACCCAAGTCAGGGAGGTGATGGAGTAACAGGTCAGGTTTTGTGATCATACGTGTAGGCATGGAGAGGAATGTTATGTTAATGGGTAGTAGTAATGAGTGTATGTTAGCAAGTGCCATGCAGGATGTGGAACATATGTAACTGAATGTGGGACTGTCTGTAAACCCAGGGAAAGGGAAGTAGTAAGGTGGACTGTCAGTGTGAGTGTGTGTGAGTGTGTGTACTGTTATGCAATGCTGTACAGGTCTTAAAGTGTGTATTTGTTTCCCCCACGGGTGGTGAGGTGGGTCAGGGTACCTCCTGCACGCAAACTGAGGTAGGTGTCCATACAGACACCGATGATGATGATGGTATAGTTGAGGCCCAGGTGGGGTTGTCAGAGGCCGACACTGTGCCATGTGTCATCACCCTCCTAGCCACCCAAGCCCATACACAGTTACAGTGCCCCTACAAACCCCCATCACATGTGGCCATAGCAGAGGGACAGTTGGTGGTTGGTGGCAGTGACCAGGAAAGTGTGGTGTCCATGCCAACTGGGTCAGGTCACAGTCAGCATAGCCAGATGTCTGGCAGGACACCACATCGACAGATGTACCATGGTGCTCATGGAAGGGCTGCAGGTCATCATGCCCCTGGCAGAGGTGCCACAACTGGTACCACCAGGAACATGTTTCAGGCCATACTGGAGGCATAGGCATGTATGGAAATGTACACCAGACAGGGCCTGAGGTGGCAGAGGTCTGCTTTCTCAGCTGTAAGTGGCAACCTCCGTGAAATTTCTGTTGCCCATGGTGAACAGACCAAAGTCATGGATGGACAGTGGGGTGAGATGGTGGGCCTCCTTGACCATGGTATGTCTGTGTTTGAATGTGTGGTGGGAGTGGTGCAACAGCCACATGGACGTAGGCCAAAAACAGCTGGCAGTCAACATGGACATGCCAGGACACCCAGCCGCTCCCGTAGTGGCAATACCAGCCCCAGCACACCACTGGGGGTGCTGTCCACACCACACCACAGCAGGCCTCATGTACATGGCCCTGGCCAGTCCCAGGTAGGACATGGTTCCAGCGGACTTCTGTCATCATCAGGAGAGAGTAGTACCTCAAGGCCTGTACCTGTACATGCCCATGGAACCCCTGGCAGGCACAGTCAGTGTGTCCATGGCCGGAGGCAGTGAACTGCACACCCTTCCAGGTATGGTCTGCAGCTGTCCAACAGCACCCATATAGGGCAGCCACATGGCAGAACTGTGTGCATGCATACCCACACACTATGCAACCACATCCAGGGTGAACCCATGCTGACACACACCACATCACCACGCCCCAATTAAAGAACCAAACCCCTAACCCACACACATGGCGACACATGTATGGACCACCCTTGGCCTCTGGCACACCAGCAACACACCCTGTGCAAATGATGATACCTGTGCCACATCCCTGTCATCCATAACATCAATGCAGGGACAGACTAATATGGTTCTGATGCACACAGTGACTGTAATAGTGTGCTGCAATGTACTGCAGTGTAAGATGTTGTCAGAGGTAATGTGTAATGCATACATGTCAGGTAGTGTAGCCATGCAGCTATGATGCATTTCAGCTGTTGGTAACACTGATTGTTATCTACATAATGTTATCCATTTGTGTTGTAGGCATACATGTGTCAGCAGGAGGATGGTCTGCAGTCATATTCCACAAGGGTATGTCACTGTGGTGACACCATGGCCGTGACATAGCTGGTGTACAGTTGCACACATGTCACAGGTATGTATAACAGTTATTGCCCGTGCAACATTGACTGGTGGCCTGCTGGTACATGTATAATCTGCACCCTTACGTCAACCCATCCACAAACACACACATCCTTAATTGGTGACACTGTGTCTAGACCCTTACCTAGGTATGTAGTGCTACTGAACTGTGTAGCTTTCATTGCACACGACACCATCTGTAGGGTGAGGTGTGTACCAGGTCACATGTTACATGCAGAACATCCACAGGCATGTACAGTATGGTAATGGGGGATTCAATGTTTGTATATGGAGAATACATAGTGTACTTGTACCATCATATACACATTGACTGACACATAGGCAGACACACATCTTAGAAACCTGGGTGTATTGTTGCTAACTAACTAGTCCGTGTGTCCAATGTGTTACAGGTAGGCTGCACACAGCACATGTGTAAATGAACTGTATCCTGTTATCACTTACCTGTATGGGTGATGGTGACAGTGGCCACCAGAGAGTGGTACGTGGGCCATATACTGGGTGTACCATGGTGTAATGACAGTGTACACAGCACCCACATCCCCCACTGGATATTGTACACACTGGAACCATTCTTGATACTCTGACATACCCACTATCACACATTGCCCAAGATGCCAAAACAACCCATTGCATATCACAACAGTGGTACCACAGGGATATGCATGTAATGCACACGCCACAGGCATAGTAGGGTGTTGCATTGCGATGCCACACCTATGGGCGACAACAACAATATCTGTACTACTGTGTGGCAATGTGTATTGTAGTAGGAGTATGTGGCCTCAGAATGGTGTACCCTACAGATATGCAGACATGCACACATACACACATGTGGCAGACCTCAATGGGATTTCCATGCCTACTGACCCATTTGTACAACACTGTTGTGCTGGTACTGCAAGGCACATATAGCTGTTAGGGTGAGGAGTGTAACAGGCTACATGTCATGTCCAATACAGCAGCGGCCACATCTGACTATGGCAGTGGGAGTGGTGGTGGTTGTTAAGGCAGTCATGGACTTTCCAACTACAGGTGTATGAACACACAAACAATACTATTCTCAGTAATGCACATGTACACGTGTCAATACTGTGGTGCATTGCTGCAGGTGGTCATAGCTGTGTACCTGGCTGTTGTCCATGGAGGGAGTAGATGTGTAGAGGGTGTGTGTGTGTGTGTGCATTGGTATCATGCAACCTGCCATGTGCCAGCAGGCAATCTATTGACAGACACCACGTTAGTAACTGGCAGGGTGAGAGTGACATGCATCAGCCAATCCTCTGGGTGCCGGCCACCAAGGTGATCCAGTTGACATGTATGCACCATGTCATACAACACATGGTTAGTGTCTGTGAAGGAGACCTGTACCCAAGAATGTTCAGTTGACTGTGGTAGTATAGTGTAGGTACCGGTGGCATGTGGCCCATACAGGGTGATGTCTCCTATATGTGACAGGTAGTACACAGCTGGTCACACATGTCAGTGTCAATCAAGCATAGGTTGTCTGTATGTATCCCAGCTGAGACCTGCCATCTGCACATCTGTAGAGGGACTGACAGACACCAGTTTGTTGAGTAGTTATGCAGTAGGATGAATGTGTTAACAGATGGATGTTTGACAACAATGAGTATGCCATTACTACATGTTGTAAGCCCTCACTAACATGTGCTGTACCGATGGTACTCCACAGTTACATTCCACATGTCTGAGTATCATCCAGTAGGAGATATATACAGTGACACAGCCCACACACCAGGTACACAACAGTGAGCCCTCAGAGTGCAGCTATGGCCGCAGGTGTGCTTGTTGTCAGTAGTAATGTTAACACTGCTCCCTTCCCTGGGACAGCACTGTCGACAGTAGTAATGCCATGTTACACTGCATGCCTGTGTGACAGCACGTACCCTGGGTTGCTACCCCTGCATGTCACAGGGTGTAATGAGGGGTGAGTACAGTGGGACAATTACCCCCTTTTCTCTGGATGTAAAGCCTTCAGTGATGAAGTGTGCCACATAGGAGGATTTCCTTACTGTTGTGGCTATGTGGTTAATGCAGGTGAGACCACTGTCCACCTGTGTCCCAATGTTTGTCAGCACTCTTGGTGCTTAGTGTACTGCCACCTATGTGGTACTTCATGGGTACATGGTATGTCCAAAGGGGATAACTATACATTACTTGCCATTAAGCTTGAGCCCATGGCTCTGGCACCAAGATTCTGTTTCTGTAAAGCCATGTTGTAGAATATCCACATCATTTAAGAATAAAATAATGGCTTCCAGTTTGCAGTCATCTGTTTACTTTGTTATCCAGAGTTCCATAGTGTTGGCCTGTACTTCAGGGAAGTAGATTCCAAACAACAGCTGTGCCAGGACCGACCATGATGTACTCCAATTAGTCAATTGTCTGGAGCATGGATCGAACATGGCTAAGTTTACAGTCTGGGTTTTGTCAGTAAGTCAGTTGGCAACCCATGGAGTGACACAGGTGTTTATGGCCAGCTTCACATGTTTTACTATGTCTCTAGACTGGGTGATGTTGTCGAAGGCTTTGGCGAAGTCCAGATAGGCTGTGTACACCACTGCCTTACCCTCCTCCACAGCTCCAGAGACTGAATCAAAGTAGTCAAACAGGGTCAGGTGACAAGATCGGCCCTGCACAAGCCCAACCAGGGTGGGGGTCCAGTATTTACTGGTTGCCAATGCCTTTGTTAATGAGTTGCATGATAATGCATTCCATGCCCTTGCAGATCAGGCTCATCAGACTGATGGAACGGTTGTTCCCAGGATTCAAGGTGGATTCCCCCTTGTGGAGTGTGATAACTGTAGCTGTGCACCACCCAGTGGGATAGATGCCTGAAGTAAGGCTATGATTACACATGGCATTTAGGTGAAATGCAGGGTTATGTAGTAGTTCATGTACTACACAGCCCGGGATGTCATCTGGTCTTATGGCTGCTGTATTCCTAGCAGTGGAGGTGGCGGATTCCACCTGTGTGGCCATGATTACTGGAATTTGGCAATCTTTTGTTACTGAGATGTGCCCTTTAGGGGGTGAGAGAAGCTGAATGTGGCACTAAATTGGTCTGCCCAGATATTGGAACACTCCTTTGAATCAGTATATTTAATGCCAATCTGTTGTAGCACAGAGCAATTCTGAGCATTGCAGTATAGATCCTGGACATAACTATAGAAGGCCTTGTGGTTGTTTTTGGAATCTATGGCAATTATATTTATATAACAAGCTGTGGTGGATATCAGGGGATTGCAGCTTCTTAGTGAAGCTGGTAAGGAGCAGTTTCTGTTTTGGGATTATCCTGTTAACTGCAACAGTGTCTTCCTTCTGTTGCATAGACTGTTCATGGCAGTGGAGCACAAGATTGGCCTCCTTGTTTGGAGGACAGTGTTACAGGTCCATGTGGGATGGCACAATGCATGCATGAGTGGATGTGCTCACACAGTGCCTTAGTGTAGGAATCACCAGTTGCACGTTCAGCTCCCATCTCCATGAGTGTCATGAGGTTTGTCACATCTGACTTGAGTAGCATGGCATAGGCTTTGCAGAGAGTATTCATGGAGGATCCTTACTGGCAGGTGGGGGTGGGATGTCAACGGTGATTACCTAATGGTCAGACCTGACCTATGAGGGGTGGCCACTGGTGTGGGGCATCTGACACCCATATTGGTAATGACCAGGTCTAGGATATTGGAGTCCTTAGTTGGACAATGGATTAGTTGATCCAGAGGGTTGGAATGTATGGGTTCCCGGAACTGTTGGTAAAGGGTGGTGGTACATGAGGTCTTTTCCCAGTTAATGGCAGAGTATTTGGAATCACCCAGTATTATGGTGTTTGATTGTATCTTAATATTGTCCAGTATGTTTATAACGATGTAGTGAGAACCTTGGACCATGGAGGGGGATCAGTAGGCAGCTACAATTTGGATTGCAGTCTTACATAGTGTTAGTTGCATCTGGTGATTCTCAGATGCATTGATTTTGACACTAGGCTGGAGGTGTGAATGACCTTGGTGAATATGGACACTCCTCCACCAGTAGTGTTGTGGTCTTGGTTTGTTGCCCGACATGTGTGATAAGGGTTGTAGGCAGGTATTACAGGTGTGCTCTCTGAAGCATTGCACCAGGTCCCAGGTACTGCACAGATATTGATGTTACCTATTTGTATGTGTGGCTCAGGATAGTGCCTGTTTAGGTTTAGACATCTAACATTGAGTCGCATTACTGGCAATTTTGCATGCTTGTATCTGTTACAGTAGTGGTTTTGCCCTTTGGACCTTGCCTAGATTAGGTGCTATGGGGGTGCCAGGAGCTGTAGCCAGTAACCTGAACCCCAGGGGCAACACGTGCAGTCCATCTCTGCCAGAACATCGTGGTTTGTACATCATGTCGACCCAGGCAGACAGATAACGAATCTCCTTTGAATGACTTCAGACGCTTAGCCACTTGTTGAAGTCAGTGCTGTGTATATGTATATGTGTGGTATTTATATGTATATATGTACATATATATCCCCATATATGCATGTGGATATGTATATGGCCATATATAGATATGTATATGTGCATATATCTACATAGATATGTGGATATATGTGCACACATATCAGTTTACCATATGTCCAGAACATGGAGTAGAGTCCTACCTCAGTACCAATAGTCCCAACACCGTAGTGCAAGGGGATATCACAGCTGTATTGCAGGTATATATGTAGACTGTTGCCAGTATCATAAGGTTGTCTTAACAGACATGGTGGGTGTGGAAGGTCGCATCTGCTGTAGATATGTGCACCAATGCCTACGGACAGACATACTAGGGGCAGCATAGTACGGACCCACTGCTAGCACAGTAATGATGCTGTGGACTACAACAGGGATATAACCACTATATGTGGACAGTGTGGCATTCTGTGGTCAGTCCAGAAGTGTACACATGTCCCCTTCATGCAAGACATGTGGACCACGCCTCCCAATGTGGATGTTACTAGCCATGTACATGGGTATATCACGACAATACTGGGGTACATATGCCCACACAGTGTATGCATGCATGCACACATGCCAGTCTGTCCAGACACATAATACCTGGTGCTGCTGAGTTCACTTGGCCACATACTACCCAGTAGAGAATGACATACATCTGTACAGCATACCACAGCTTTGTCAGTAATACACAATAGTTATGCTGGCCTGGCAGCAGTATGTCCTGCAAATAATTGAACATAACAGCACACTAGGTATTTACATTAGGCTGCTAGGCATGTCAGAAAGCACTGGGCAAATGACAGGCAGACTGCCACAACTCTGGAATACATATTCTATAGGGGAATACACATGTACCTGTGATTATTGTGGGCTCTACATGCAGGTCACAGCACAGCATAGCAGACACCTGTGAGTAAATGCATACCCACATTCAATGACAATGCACCCACAGACACATATGATACACAAGGTTAACACTGAAGCGGCATGTAACATCAGCTAGAACTGGATGGAGAACAATGGCATCTACCACAGTCTGTACAGAGCCCATGTGTCATAAGTGCAATACACATACAGTCATCAATCATCCTAACCCAGGGGTCTGCAACCTGCATATCTGGAGCCACAGGTGTCTCTTCAGCCCTGCAGTAGTGGGTCCTTGTACCTGTAAGGATTAATGGACACACTACCGCACAACACACACACACACACACACACACACACACACACACACACACACACACACACACACACACACACACACACACACACACACACACAACCAGCCATCCCAACACAGGAAAACAGGTATGGACATATGGTAGGTATTGTTGTTATACACATGGTTATATTAAATGTAGTATAACTATATATGGGACCGTATATGCTCTACTGTCTTTATTGTAGGAGTCAGATAGCTGTTGTGCCCCCCCGGTGACATTACTTTGGTGGGTGAGAGGTCAGGATTGGCTATTTGGATAGTGAAGACCTCAGACCCCTGCCATACATACACTGACCAAAGTACTGTACACACATACACAGAATGTCCTGGTAATGTCCTCAGACACAGCCCCTACTACACACAGCATGTCCAGCAGTCTGTTATCTGACTGGTTGGTTATCATAAATGCTGTCAATAACTTAAAGTGTACAGACCATATGCACCATATATATGTGGGCTTCATTTGCACAACACATGTGTGCACCTCTGCAGTCTCAAGGTCAGTGTATGTAACAGGGTGCTATGCCCCTGTAAGGCAGTGTATTGGGGGTATGCACCACAAGTATCCCAGGGTGTTACAACATGTGAGGACCATCAGTAGTAAGCTGCCTTATGGTATGCAGATGGACATTACAATACATTTCACCTTGTGAACATTGCTGGCCTACTGCTGATTGCCATTAGTGTGATTATGATGATTACAGTTATGCATTGTTATGTGACAGATACCACCCATAGTGTCAGTCCAGGTCTTTTCACCCTAGGGATTGCATGCAGAGTGCATTTAGAGACCACTGGGCTATGCATCTGCATGACATACTGTGGATAGTTTGTTATGCTGTGGCCACATCAGTCTTTTCTGTTGGATTACCTGAAGGCCTTGGCATGGACACCAACAGATGTGATGCTTTCGGACTACTATCCTAAAGGATATGTTTGAGTGTTGCATTACTCTGTTTGTATGTATGTCAGAGCATAATCAGCTATATGATATGGCATATACAACTGTAATAGTACACAACTGTACCTTTCCTATGTATACCAACCTGTCTGTTGTGTTACATCCATTGACTTCTCTGTGGGTATATCTGTCAGGCAACACTTGTCTGTGTTATGGGTGATTCATACACTGTCCATCGGATGAGGTTGCAACTGTAGGGATACTGGCTGCTCAATACGGTGAGCACCCTCTTATGTATCTTCCTAGACATACCCTCTGTGTGTGTCTGTGTAGCTACATATATATATCTATATACATATGTATATATATATATATATATATATATATATATATATATATATATATATATATATATATATCTGCATATGAGTATCTGCATACATGTGTCTGGTATAGGTATCATAGGACCATTCATTGCTTACACATTGTACATTCACTATGGTAGCCAGATTGTGCTGCATGATATGTTATCAATACCAGCCTGACATAATACAGGTGGGATGGCTTACTGTTAACATCTTGTGGCCATGTATTGTCAGGTCCTGGTTATGGCATTTGCAGCAGTCGGTATTGTATTGCAGGGAGGGATATCACTACATGTGAGACATATGTTGCTTGAGCCCCCTCACCCCCATTAATGGTGCCTGTGGTCATATATGTCTTTGTTATGTTCTCTATGATATCTATTGATATATATCTGTATACACATATATATATATATATATATATATATATATATATATATATATATATATATATATATATATATATATATATATATATATATATATATATATATATATATATATATATATGTCTTGACTTATATATGTAGACAGATTTGTACAGATGTATGCATGGAGATAGTGAAGTATATATACATCTATTTTGAGATAGATACACACACACACACACACACACACACACACACACACACACACACATCTAGATGTTAAAGTACATGTACTGTACTGTTGAATGATTGTGCTGGATGACATATTTCTGGAGCCATCAGATGTATGTATATCTGTCAAGGCTTAGTGGTACTTCACGTTGTCTATGGTGTGTTGGGTCCTGGGTTCGAGCCCCTTAGACACTGTTTACTTTGTTGCTGGGCAGAACACGGACCTTCCAGTTACAGTGTCATACACTCAGCTGGCTTCTATATTACTTAACCTGTGTAGCTTACCCCCACGCAAACCAGCATACAAATGTTCAAAAGTGTCTTCATCACACTGTATCCAACAGGCTGTGTTCTGCCCAGCAACAAAATAAACAGCTCCTGCAGGCCTCAACCCAGGACACTGCGCACCATAGACAAGGTGATGTACCACTAAGCCATGCCAGATACAAATACATCTGATGTTTTCAGAAACATATCATCCAGTCTAGTCATGCAACAGTACAGAGAATGTATACCAATATCTAGATGTTTGTCCGTGTTTGTTTGTTTGTGTCTTTCGGCTTTTCCCAGTTAGGGGTCGCCACAGCGGAACTCCGGTCCACTAATGATTGGCAGTATATTTTTATGTACTGGCTTGCTGGGCCTAATGCACAACCTTCAATGAAGGAACGCCCATTCACGCATGTCGCTACACAGAAGATACTGTGTACATATATAAATATCTAAACAGATACAACATATATATATATATATCTGTAGATATATATATATTTCTGAAACTATGTACATATATATCAATATATATGAACATATATACATGCAAATGTCTACATCGACACATATATGTGTCTACACCTATATGTCTACATATACACAGCAAGTTACATATGTGTATGCAGATATATATCTATGTAAGTATATATGGACATAGTTATTTATATTTTAGCAGATATATATATCTATACAGGTATATATGGCCATATGTCTGTAAATTGCAATGGCAGACTAATAAATGACACACATGTCCTCATGCACCGTTAATGGGGTTGAGAGGCCCCACACACTATACGTCTTGTATGAATAGGCATCCCCCCAGCCAAATATATCCACCCTGCAATACACTACCAAGTGTTTCAGATCCAATAACCAGGACCTGAGACAACATGGGCACACAATGTTACCAGTACTACATCCCACCTGTATGATGTCAGGCTGATATTGGTAACATATCATGCAAAGCAGTCTGGCTCCCATGGGAAATGTAATATGTGAAAGCCATCAATATATATATATATATATATATATATATATATATATATATATATATATATATATATATATATATAGATACACATGACTACACATACACATGTAGTTATATGTACAGTAAGATACATAAGTAGAAGGTGCACACAATATAGAACAGCCACTATGCCTACAGTTAACTCCTGAATGACTGGACACTGTATGGGCCACCCATACAAATGACAATCGTTGACTGCAACATATACCCACAGAGAGGTCATAGGAAAAAAACACCCACAGGTTTTCAGACATGGAAACCTTTAATCATGTACTATTACAGTTCTATATGCCATGCCATATAGCTGTTCAGACACTGAGAACTATATAAACAGAGTAATGCAACTATGAACCAGTTACAGTAATATAGTAGTCTGGAAACGTTCACAACTGTTGCTGTTCAGGCCAAGCCATTCACATTGTACAATAGGGAAGACAAACTGGGCCACAGGATACCAAACAATCAACAGCCTCTATCTACACACTGTACAAACTCAGTAGGTGCTAAAGACATCATTTGACCACATGGGTTATAACTGCTACATAACATGGCATAACTGACACATCACAAGCACACCGACAAACAGAACTGTTTGTATGGCAGTGGGCAATAGTCCTGCATTAACCAGATCCATGTCAGTAATGTATATATAGGTGAAGTATATGGTACTGTACATCCAGATACCTTAAGGCAGCTCAGCCCTGATACCCCCACATTTTATAGCAGCCTAAGCCATTTATGGTGCTCCCCACCTAGACTCAATAATACAGGGTCATATACCACTGTTGCATACACTGGCCTCTGGAGTGCATAAGGGTACACATGTATTGTGTAGGTGATGCCCACACATATATGGCCCCAGCCCCACCATATGTGTGGGGGATACAACAGCAGTGGGTTGATGGCAGCAATGGCAGTGTGATATTCTCACAGCCCACTACAGAACAACCACCGACAGCATGACATGTGCAAAGCTTGGTATGTAGGTGATGGACAGAGGCTAGAATACAGGCACATATGTGGGCAACTGTTGCCATACACTAAGCAAGGTGCTGGTGTTACATGATAGTCTGTAACATACCCTTAGTCAGGGAATTGAGGTTAGAAACAGACATGGATGTAGCCATGTACTGATAACACTCAACACACACACTGCCAGTGTAATATCTGACACAGGACCTGTGTGGTGGACAGATAAGACATGATAGGCATAGCTCTGGCCAGCATGAATATAGGCCCACAGTTGTGTGCTATGCAGACAGACTTCATTCCAAGGCAAACTAGTATGTACACTCACACCCTGTAACACCAGTACTATACAAAGCATAACACAACTCTACTTGCAGTCTGTCAGTAGTTCCTGATCCTCCTACAAATATGTGGCTGCCCTGAGTGTGCCAGTTCTCCTGTAAGGGGTATTGCTACCTGCTGTCGGTAGCACTGCTGCCCATACACAGGATGGATGTCCATCACACAGGAAATGTAAAGGGAGCATGCACACATGATGTGGGTATTTATAGTAGGTGGTTGCCCTGACAGCATTAATCTGGAATAGTACACATGTATAATCATGTATATCTGACTGTCTGGATAAGTATATGTACATATATTTCCACCATATGTCCTGGACGTGGTGTAGCCCAACCCCAGCCCATATGATCCCAATGTCGTAGTTGAAGGGGATGTCAGGTATGTATAGCAGGTATACTAGTAGACTATTGCTACTGTTATTGGGATTGTCTTCACGGACATGGTGTGTGTGTGGGAGGTCACATCTCCTTATAACATGTGTGCCATTGGCTACTGACAGACATCCTAAGGACATCATTGTACAGTACCTCTGCTAGCACGCAATGATGCTGTGGACTGTAGCACAGATATTGGCCAGCATATGTGGAAAGTCTGACACACTCTGTAAAGTCCAGAGGTATACACATAAGCCCTTAGTGCTACACGTGTACCATGCCTGGCAATATGGATGTGGATGGCCATGTAGATGGGTATGACACATAACAACTGGTATATAATGTCCACCATAGGTTATGCATTCGCACAGCCCTGTCTGGCCTGACACATTATGATCGCTGGTACAGGGGTGCCATGGCCACATACTACCCAATAGATATTCACATACATCTGCACTGCATCCCACTGCCCTGTCTGACATACATGACTGTTAAGAGAGGCCCAGCAGTGGTACATCTGGCAAGTATCTGCACATGACATCCCACTGGGTAAGTACACTAAGCTGCTAGGCATGTAACAATGCACTGTGCAGGCTGCAGGCAGACTGGCTCAACACTGGCCTACATCTCCTATGGGGGAATGCATATGTACCTGCATATAAAGCAGGCTCAACAGGCATGTCACAGCAGAGGGTAAGATACACCTGTGTGAAAGTGCGTACCCACAACCAATGTGAACAAAGCCACAGCCACATATGGTTAGCTAGCATGATATTACAGTATATGGACTATCTGTTCTATACCATCCTCATATGTGCCACTCACAGACTGACCCTACATATACTGGCCTGCTACACAATTTGGTCTGATGGCTGTCTGTGGTATGGGACATGTGTGTGTATGGCCCTACAAACATGTACGCCAATACAGTACCATACAGTGGAGCAGCATGTAACATCTGATAGGAGGGGAACTAGAACAATGACATCTACCACAGTCTGTACACAGGCTAAAGTACATATTAACAATACACACACTGCCGACATTCACCATAGGTACACAGACCTCAGTACTGTACAAACATCCACAGAATGTCCAGGTAATGTCATGAAATGTAACCCCTACTGTACATAACATATGTAGCAGTCGGATATATCACTGGCTTGTTCTCAGATATGATGACACTAATTATGGTGTACAGCACTTATGCACCACTTCATGCACGACATATGTACAAAGGGTGACAGAGGTGTGGCTGGAAGCACATACACAGGGCCAATATTGACATGTTGCTGTTATAACCACATACATTTACTGTTGTTACAGGGTTTGTTGCAACATATGCCCTATGAGGGACATGACGTCAGTGACTATCACGGCTTTCACCATCTATAGACTGCAATCCTCACACTACCTTCTGCAGTCCACAGCTAGATGCTCAGTGGGTGACACATGAAACCAAGGACACAACACTGCCCAGGCTGCAGTTGACCCTGCAGATGGGGATTCCTCATAAACTTGGAACTGACATGGTAGGTATTGAGACATGTACGACAGCCATATCCACACAAATACTGTTAAACCAACATTACTCCAAATGCAGTATAGTAGCACTTACAGTCTGTAGTCAGTTCAGGCACATCCCCCTCCTGTTTGTTGCACTGTTTTCAAAGTGTATGTTGTTAGACGTAAACCCCAATCCATCTGAGATGCTGTTTGCCACACGACAGATCCAGTTCCTGCTCACAGTGGATGAAAAGGGCCAACACCACCATGATGTTCCTAGATATTGGAGTGTGTTTCCATACAATTGACTATGGGAATATTACCACAGCTGTTTCACATGCAATCAGCTAGGGGAGGGCTGCAATTCGTGGAGGCCATCAGCTGATCATGAGCATCACTTAAAATATACATGCTGCTGCCTAAACAAAGCAGGTGTAGGTCTCCAAAACCACCAGAGAGGGGGTGGGAGAGGAAGACAGAGGCAAAGACATGTCAGGGAGGGGTGGGAGGGTAAAACTGAAGCATGTTTGTGTCACACACCTACCAGCACAGGGTATCAAACCCCTGACAACTATGTAGTGCTATCACAGGTCAATGCAGTTATTGGATGCGCCACATGGGTTACCTGTTGTGGAGCACTCAGAACATATATGTGATGGTGAGTGACATCTGCAACAGGGATACAGTAGCTGTACAGTAGGTGACATACACATGCCTGTCCACATGAACAAGTGCCAGCATCAACACAGCCACACTCTCACAGGGACACACACACATTGACACACTTGGCAGGGCCAGGTGTACAACTCATCGGTAGTGTGATTGCCACATCATATCACTGTGCAGGTATCACATGCACTACACAGGTCATACGGGGTCTGTATGGGCAAAGGGTATGGGGAGGTGTCTGACATCAGACAGCATGCTGCAGTATGCCCATGGGGGTTGTAGGGATGTGTGGATGTGAACATATGCAGCATGCAACACACACACAAACACACAGGGTGCCAGTACTGACATGCATGGGTGCATGTCTGCACGGGTGTGTGGTGTTCGTCTGTGCCAGACGGTTGTCCAAGGCTAGGCAATGGGTGTACCTTGGCATCAGGCCACATGACGATGGTCTGCATTGTGGCTCAGGGATGTAGTGTCTGCATTTGTCAAAACAGGTGGGTATTGTATCCCCCATCTGGTCACCTAGGTGACTATTGTGTGTGGCCAATGCTGTGCATCGCTTGCCATGTATGTGTTCCTTAGTCCATGACATGGACAGTGTCTGGAATGTGCATACCTCCCACATGCATATACAGTGACATGTGGAACTGTACCTGGGGTGTCCGGCCCATGTTGTGAATGCAGATTATTATCAGATGTGCCAGTCCTACCCACCTGTGGCAGGAACTGGTAATGGCCAGCAGGTTTACCTTGCATCTGCATTAAGAGCATGCTAACAGCATTCCCTGGTGTCAGTGGCATCTGTCCATATAGGGCATGTTGTTAGGCATGGTATGTCCGTTGTGGGTCAGATGTGATGGCACCACAGGTGGTGCAGGTGTCCATTGGGGAACATGGGGGAGGTGCACTCTCTGCATGTACGTGCATATTGGACAGATGGACATGGTGACATGTAACCCACAGCTGTCACTCGATAGTTACTATCAGTGGCCAATATGCAGTGTACTACCCACATATTTGCTATTACCTAGGCATGTGTGTGTGTGTGTGTGTGTGTGTGTGTGTGTGTGTGTGTGTGTGTGTGTGTGTGTGTGTGTGTGTGTGTGTGTGTGTGTGACACATGGGTTGAGAGTGTGCTCTGGGTAATACTGGTGTTGCTAACTGTGATTTCCTGGCCTTGATGTCACATGTATGGGTATGGCTTTGCACTCCAGCCACTCAGCCATTTCACATCTGTTATCCCTGTACAGTGGACATTGTGATATATAGTAGGGCCACCATGTAAGAAATATGCAAAACCCACTACACATTGGCCACAGGTGTCACACAGTCACAACCACCTCTACACTGGTATATGGGTTACAAATACACACACACGCACACCTGTCATGTTTGGGAGTAGAACCCCTACCTAAATAGTTTATTTCATGACAGCAATACGCAGTTATAGTATGTGCCACAGATATTACTGGAGTACTCCTTCCACAATAGTGTATTTCACAATGAATGACATCAGCAGGATTGCCAAAGTAGGGCATTTGAAACTGACTGCGAGTGACTAGTCTACAATGCATTGCTCACTACACAGGCACTGAGATGCACAAAACATCCACAACTGACAACTGTATAGAACCCCTAATGGAGGTCTATATCACACTACAGCATGGAGCTGTTATAGGATGCACCATGGGGATTACTAGAGAAAAAATCACCATTTAAATAGGAGAACATAAAGTCACATGCTTCAACCCAACCCACCTAACAATAAAAATTTAAAGCTACAATGAATCAATAAATATATGCAAAGTAGCACATAAAAAATCACATCTATAAAACATATACATTTTTATAAATAAACAATTTTATACTGTTTCATATGAAATCACAATGAATGACATCTGCTGGATTGCCAAAGCAGGGCATTTGAAATGTATTTTCGAGTGACTAGCCTAAAATGCATTGCTCCGTACACAGACAGTGGCACATACAATACATTCAGAACTGCCATGGGTGAGGATGGAACCCAACCACAGTTCTAATTCACACTACAGAAATACACAGTTACAGGACATGCTATGGAGATTACTGGGCTACAACCTTCCCAGAGGTGTATTTCTAGGTGGGTGACATCAGCAGCCTTGCCAAAGTTGAGTATGTGAATCAAAAGGAGTGTGAGTACCCTAAAAAGCATTGCTGTCTACACAGTCAGACATGCACACAAACACACACACACACACACACACACACACACACACACACACACACACACACACAATCACATACACAGTTGCCAGGTTTGGGGTTGGAACTCCTACCTAACTAGTTTATCACACAACAGCGGTACGCAGTTATGGGATGCACTACAGAGATTACTGGGCTACAGCCTTACCAGAGGTGTATTTCTAGGTGGGTGACATCAGCAGCCTTGCCAAAGTTGGGTATGTGAATTGTAAGGGGTGTGAGTAGCCTAAAAGGCATAGATCTCTACACAGTCAGTGACAGACAGACACACACACACAGACTCACACACGCACAGTTGCCAAGTCTGGGGTTTGACATCCTACCTAACTACTTTATCACACTACACAGTACGCAGTTACGGGATGCGCTGCAGAGATTACTGGGCTACAGCCTTCCCAGAGGAATATTTCTAGGTGGGTGACATCAGCAGCCTTGCCAAAGGTGGGTATATGAATTGTAAGGAGTGTGAGAAGCCTAAAAGGCATTGCTGTCTGCACAGTCAGAGAGAGACAGACACACACACAAACACTGACACAGACTCACAGTTGCCAGGTTTGGGGTTAGAACTCCTACCTAACTAGTTTATCATACTACAGCAGTATGCAGTTATGGGACACGCCACAGAGATTACTGAGCTACAATTCTCCCAAAGGTGTATTTCACATTGAATGAACTCAGCAGGCTTGTCATAGTAGTGCTATGGGGTGGGCAGTGTGTGCATGGGCCATAACCCATTCATGTAGGGCTGACACGCAACATGCAGCCACACATGGGGTCATATGTTACAGGTATGTGTATACAGCTACAAGATGACTACGTCCTTGTACAGTCATGTTGCACAGCTGGCACATGCACCACATAGTCTGTGGTGCTGACAGGTACTGGTCGCTAGTATCTTCAGTGAGTGACATATGCACCTAATGTGTTTGGGGCCCTTTGGCTGTGTGCTGGGTGGGACAGGCCTGGATGCCTCCTTGTTATGGTCACCCTCTTCCACACATCTATGTCCATCTACTTCTGGCTTATTATAATGTGTTGTCCTTACATATATGTCTGTATTCCCATCCACTGTGTGTGCAAGGCATGAGTGGTGCATACTGACATGTGTCTGCACTAACAATTGTAACTGCTGGATATGTCTGGTCCACTGGTGTTTGCAGACATGGCTTCCATGTTTTTAAGTGTGTGAGCATGCCCAGTATGACCTTTCAGTATGTTGATGACTGACATTGCCTTCATTTCTCGAAGTGTGTGAGCGTGCCCAGTAAGGCCGTCTGTATTGCATGTGTGGATCATGTCCAGGTGGTTTGTACTGCAGTGCTGACCTTTGTGTTGTACACCGACAGGTAACATGCTGTGTCTGCAGGGTATCCATTGATCATTTGGCATTGACTGTTGCAGCATGTCTGCATAGCAGGGGGAACACCTGACTATTTCTATGTTTCTACACAAGATTGGGGGGGGGCGCACCTGACTGTTACTATATTTCTATGTAGGATGGGGGGCACACCTGACACTTGTACACATTTGCTAGGACTGTACTGGTATGTCATGTACTCCATTTCAGTCAGTAGTCTTACCTATCGTGCTGGCTAGGCCATACCAGTGTACTACAGTTCTTATCTTTTGATTACCTACATATTAGTTTCTGACTTCCTAGCCTTCACAACTGACTTCCCACTACCTGGCCTGCTGTAGTCTGTCTGTGTAGGCCTGGGGGGGTGTTTACCCATAGCCCTCATTCAGAGGCCATAGTACAGCATTTGTTTGTGTTTGTCTACACCTGTCCCACTGGCTGTGACTGTTGTTGCATATGTGACCCCTCCTCCTGACTGGCATGTGTGAGTCCCTTATCTTGTGGGTGTCCCAGTATCGAGGGTGGTGCTGCAGGGCTGCCTATGTTGGATGCACATAGTACACTCCATACACATGGTTGGGTACAGGTAATGTAATGTTTGGCATCCCTTTTACTGTATGTGAGAGTCAGAGAGAGTTGCTATTCCCTGGGTCCCTCCTGTGTCAGAGTATGTGCTATGCATTGCCTCTTTGCCAGGGCCAGGGCATACTGAGCATGCCTCCTTCTGCCTACTGAGGCAGGCTCAGTTTTTTCCTCCTCCGAGTCACTCTTTGCCTTTTGCAGGCCTTGGCATTGGTGGGGGGCTGTGTGGCCCTGCCCCATGCTGCTCCTGTTGCAGCTGTTTCCACAGGATCATATTGTGTAGCATGGCATATACAAGGATGATTTGGGTACATGTAGTTGGTGAGTACTGCAAGGCTCCACCGGATGTGTCCAGGCACTGGAACTGTGACATGAGCATCCCAAACACATACTCTGTTATGATTCTTGTTTGTGCATGTGCCTCATTATGGAGTTCTTGTTCGGGTGTGTGCATTTCTGATGGGTGTCATCAGCCACAGCTCCAGTGCGTATCCGGCATTCCCCACTAGGTGACCATGTGGGATGTCCCCATTGGCAAATTTCTGGTACAGCTGCATCAGATGCCAGATGTGGGAATTGTGATAGCTTCCAGGGCAGCCAGCACACATGTTCAGTATTATGCCCTGGGCATCACACATGACCTGGCAGTTGATGGAGGGGAAGCCCTTGCAGTTGATGTAGACCCTATCCTGCTCACCGGGTGATGTTTTGATGCGTATGTGCGTGCAGTCTATTGCACCCACTACTTCAGGGTATTCTGCTATTTGGTGGAAGAGATGCATATTGCTGGCCAACGCCTCATGGGTGATGGGGAAATATATGTGCTCACTGGCATGTGCTGACATGGCATCCAGGAATTGGTGGAGTACCCTAGATGCTGATGCCTGTGAAATCCCCATCATATCCCCAGTTTGCCTTTAGAAGGTACCTGTAGCTAGTATTCTTAGGCCTACACATACCTTGGTATCCACTGGGATGGGTTCCCCTCTGTTAGTTCTATGTGTCAGGCGTGGCTGGCATAGCTCAACAATTTGCTGTAGGAGGTCCCTGTCCACCCTATAGCACTCCACTATCTCCAGCTCATGTAGCCCTTGGTAGGTTACCCTGGATCTGTACACTCTTCTCCATCTCCTCACTGTGGGCTGGTCAGCAGCATTCACATCCTCACCACCCTCAGCCTCTTCCACAAGTAGTGTGACAGCTATTGCAGCCCCTAATATTTTGCTGTTGTGAGTGTTAAAAGTTCCCCGCTTGTTTACACCGGTGATGTAGGGTCTGGGAAAAACCAGAGGGATAGGTGTTTGCATAGTTTATAGTAGTGTTCTGGGCTGGGCTGGTCTGCTGCCTGTGTAATTAGCTGGTTCCAATACATGTCACCTGGCAGCTAACCTAGTACCCTTTGATTACCTTCCTACTGCTGTTTTCCCTTCCCATTGCCCTTCTGTTTCAGCCTGGGGGTGCGCCGCACAATCGGTGCACTCCAATATGCACACTGCTGCTATTTCCTGGCTTAACTTCCTTTATCTTCCTGTATATCCCAGTGTGCAGTGCGCACACCCACTTACACTTTGTCAAAAGTGCTAGGCAGGTTTAGACACACCCCCTAGCTTAGCTGTGCTAAGCTAGGAGCAACCCCGAGCCACAGGGCTCCAATCCACTTACAGTATGCCTGACACACCCACCCATGATGTCACCTACCTCCTAGTCTTGCACTCAGCTATTCATATTCTTACACTGTTGGGACCTGCCTCACATGCTGGAGAAAACTGGGATTTACTATCCTTCCCCTCATTTCCATAGGATTGCCTGCTAATGCATAGTTACATATGTCACACTGAGCCTCCCCCCTTAGCTACCACTATTCACTGGCCAGGTTGTCTTTTGCCTGCCATTGACTTACATGGCAGAATACTGATTTTAGTTGGAATGTTTGTTTTAGGTTTATTTTCTTATTTTCCCACCAATCTCGTTTACGCGCCACTGCCCTACTTTTCAACAGCCGTGATCGGCGGTAATAAAATAAAGGTTGTATTTTGTATGTTTTGCATTGTTTGCAATGCCAATGGCCTTATACTTGGCCATTGGCAAGCTTCCTCAATGATATGCAGCCTTTATTTGGAGCTGTCATGTCCCCGTTTTGGATTTTGTAGAACCATACTCGGTTACTAACCGAGTACATTTCTGCATATTATGCTAGTCCTGCACGCCCTGATTCCAGCTTCCTGGATAGCAGATTTACCTCATTTGCATGGCTTTTACCTGCAAATGGGGTAATTTGCATATGGCGGCTGGGAACATGCAACACTAGTGCTAGAGTGCTCGCACACATCAAACAAGCACATACGTGGATTTCTCGGCCGCCATATTGCCAACATTACTCCTTACACTGGATCATGCACACTGTGCAAGCTTTTGAGAATCCAGGGGAAGATCTTTAACAAAAATTTATATTAATCAAAGCCATTAATACTTTTCCAATAAATCTCTAAGTTTTTGCCATGATAAATATTGATGTGTAACATGTGATGTTCTCCTATACACAGTTTGCAGTTCCTTATTGCATACAGCCTTTGCTATACAAATAAATTCAGTGAAAGAAAGGATATTTTTACTTTTCCAATTCTTTGTAATAATTTTTCTGGCAATAGCCAGAATAGACAAAAGGAGAAGCACTTGTGTTTTATATATGGAATATGAAATTGGGGCATTAAATATATCAAATCATTTGTAACAATACAATTGTCTGACCACAATGCTTTAGCAAAATTTATAAACTCTAACCAAAACAGAACAACCATTTTACATTCTATGACCATATAAAGCCAATTTGCTTCCAGGGTCTCATCACATCTCCAACACTTTATGATCTCTGTTTTAAAAATTAAAGCAACCCTATGCGGAGCTAAAAAGATTTTATGTAAGAACTTACAGGTAAAAGTAAAGTGATGAAGTAGAATTCCCTACATATTTTTAAAGATATATATTTTTTGTTTATATCTGAAAAAAACTTCATTGTTTACTTTTCTTGAATGATTCCAAAATGATGAATCAAAGACTATAAGTTCACTTCTTAAAATCCTATAAATTTTTAATAAATAAGATTAATTTTTAGTCACATCATTATTAATATTAAAGAAAAATTATTTTTGTGAAAATAATTATCAGGGTGGGAAAAACAGTCTACTAATTTGAAAAAACAATCTGCGACTACACAAGGTGAGCCGCAAATTATGGAATTGAATTAAAACAAGTCAGACACTTCCCAACAATAAAATTTAAATTACCAAATAAAAATAAGAAAAAAAAAAACAAATAAACATCGTTTAAATATACTATAACCCACCAACTAGAAATAAGCTAGTGGTAATTACTAGCATCTAACAAAACAATGCAGTCTTCTAAAGACCTGGCTTGCATTGTATCGACAGTTGTACTCTAAAGTTACCAAATATAACTCCAAGGCAAGACTGATAAGAGAAACAACACATTTAAAATATTAATCAACTTAATGTGCCTAAGATGTAGATAACTACATAAAATATTTAAATAAAATGAAGACAAATTGTACTTTTGTGCTAAAAAAAGAAACAAAAAAAGGTTGTTGCTAAGATTGAAACAAAGCAAATCAAACTTCTTTAAACCTTACTACTAGAAATCTTAAAAGTGTTCAAGCTAAACGTATAAAGTTCAAGAAAATCAATAACTATTATTTTTATTATTGTATGGTACAGTGAAATAAAAGATTTTACCTTGTGAATTGTGTCACTTCTCAGAAGAATAAGTCAGTATTCCAGAATAATAAAACAACATAAACAAAAAATAAATTGAATTATCACTTTTCTTTAAACTTTTTACTGTTTTTTTTTTCCTTTGGTTGTCTATGCATTTTTGGTTGCTTGTCTCTTTAAGTTAGTTAAGGACCAGTCTATTTCCTCCAATTTGTCCAAAAGTGTATTTTTCTGCGTAAAACCTAAGGCTTCTTCAAGTGTGTTAATGTTTTCTTTGCCAATCAGGAAGAAAAATCTTGATTCTTGCAAGGATATTCTTTTGCCAGCACCCCCCAGGAATGATAAAGGTTCATTACTATTACACAGAACATACCATATTTTGGAATATGGTAGCACAGAACTTACATGTGGCACAGTTCTGTGACTCACCCCCTTCATGAAGGACTCCAACCTCCGGCTTACCTGGAATACCTGTGATAGATACCCCTTGGATCGAGGACAGGAGTAATTTCTCATCTCTGTCAGTGACATATTCATGGTGGAGATATGCCAACAGTCCAGGGGGCTTGCAGCAGTATTGCCCTGTTCTTGATTCAATTCTCAGGCAATACTCTGTCACTGTTCTTCCATGGCCACCCACCACTTTCATATACATTACCTCTGCCAGGCACCTCTGCCTTTCCTTATAGTTTGCACCATGACTCAGGAGAAATGGACCATCTGTCTAGAAGTCATTCACTAGAATCTGCATCATCAGTGTGGTGAAATTTAACAGGATGCTAACAAGGACCAGGGCTATGGCCCTTATACCAAATGCAGCAAGTGGACATATTGACAAGGTATTTCGAACTACATCTAAACATGAGACTTATGTTGTCAATTTGTCTGGTTACATTTTTGATGATGTGGAAATGTCTATATTGCAGAGGGGTTTAAAATGTATCCTCTCAGTTTTACCCAGGCTTTATGAGCTAAAAGGGGGGTTGTTTAAATTGGTACGTAAGATGCATATGAGGGAATATTTTTGGTTACCTATTACAACCATGAAACCGCAGTTGCGCGAATATGGAAACGTCAACACATATTGAGCAAACCGCAAAAACACTGAACGTCCTGAAGCGCGAAATTCAAAATGTCAAATCTTCATAGCTGTTCCTTCTCCGGTATAGATCCTTAAGGTAAGTGTGCAATAGTTACGGACCTTAGGGTTAGGGTGCGGGTTAAGGTAAGTGCATACATAGTAATATATGTAAGCTTTAGTTTAGGGTTAGAAGTAGGATTTTGTTGTGTATGTATGTGGATTATTTATTTTGTTTGGGTATCGCTCCTTAACGTAATTGTGCAATAGTTACGGACCTTAGGGTTAGGGTGCAGGTTAAGGTAAGTGCATACATAGTAATACATGTAAGCTTTAGTTTAGGGTTAGAAGTAGGGTTTTGTTAAGTGCATGCATGTGGATTATTTATTTTGTTTGGGTAGATAGTATGTAGCAGGTGGTGGAATTGGCCAACTATGCCGAGTCGACATTTTGAATTTCACAGTTCAGGGCATTTGTTGTTTTTGCGGTTCGCTCAATATGTGTTGACATTTCCATATTCGCGTATGTGAGGTTTCGCGGTTATAATATAGACCCAATATTTTCATATTATAAACAGTGTTGAATGTAAATCATATGTCAATGAAACTGTCTTCAAGTGAAGATCGTTATTATTCATGTGATTCAGATGTAGAGATTAATGCTAATAGTAGCTTAGATACTACTAAGATAACATCTAAAAGCACATTTATGCCACCATTTAAAAATGAAAGTATTCAGCGGTTCTATCATGCACTCAAGTTTGTGTTGGAGAAGGAAATATGTGAATTTAATAAGGAAAAGAAAATAATTAATTTGTCAAAGAATGAATGGATTAAATTAAAGCAATTAAGTAAAAATGACCAAATAGTGTTTAAGCCCTCTGACAAAGGGGGGAAATTAGTAGGAATGAAATCTATTGACTACTATAATATGTGTATGGAACATCTGAATAATGAACAAGTTTACCACATAGTGAGTTTAGACATTTACAAACAGGCTAAAAGAGAGTATGAAAATTTATTACATAAAGGAGTTTGTTTAAACTATTTGATAACATCGAATGTTGTTAATAAATTTTCTAGCAAAGATAGTACCATGGCCAAGTTCTTTTGTGTTCCAAAAATACACAAGAACTTGCAAAATCCCCCAGGATGCCCCATAGTATCAGCTAGTGGTTATTTTACCCATAATCTAGGATGTTTCCTACACCATTTTTATTGAAGGAAGTAATTAGGTTACCATCTTATATTAAGGACTCCTTTGATTTCCTAAAGAAATTGGGGGAAATCAAATGGGAGAAAGAAATGTATTTTTGGTATTGGATGTTACAAGTCTTTACACAAGTATGCAACATGTATTTGGTATGGAAGCATTAGATTATTTTTTAGGAGACAGTCCCAGAACCCAATATATAAAGAAATCAGTATATTTTTCTTGACAAACAATATTTTTGAATTTGATGGAAATCTATATAAACAGATGCAAGGTACAGCCATGGGGTGGGTTTTGCTCCCATGTATGCTAATCTCTTTATGGGTCTGGTCGAGTTCATTTACATATATAGAAGTACTTTTTATCGGAATCATGTTAAAAAATATTTTAGGTTCATAGATGACCTCATATTTATATGTCAAGGGGGACAAAATGAGGTATAGTCATTTATTAAATTCTTAAATGAAAGTAGATATCAAATCAAATATGATGGTCTACAGGAAGGAGAAACAGTGGATTATTTGGATGTTACCCTGGAAGGTTGGAGGAATGGTAAGATCAAGAAAAATATATAGGAAGTTTGAACAGCCTAATTATATGTTACATGCATCAAGCTGTCATCCAGAACATACTTTATCCCTTATGGAGAAATCTTGAGAATAAACAGATTATGCAATGATAGACAAGAGTCTGAAAGGGAAGCTGAGAAAGCAATAACCATGTTCCTAAATAGGGGATATGAAGAGAGCCTAGTTATGGATGGTTATGATAGAATATTTGGAGACAAAAAAAAGGAATGAGGCAGAAGACAAGGTAATATAGATGAGAGAGTAGAAAAGGATTATGCCCCAGATAAGACCTTATTTTATGTTTCTAAATACACATTATTTTCGACTAAATTGCAGAAACTATTAAGAGATTATTGGAACATAGTGAAGAGGGAGGTTTCTTTCCTTAAAGAGATAAGGTTTAGATTCTCCTACCAAAGGGGATGCAATCTGAAGGATTTCTTGGTCAATGGTACCTATGGAAGACCTGTGGAAAATATAGAAAGGGAATTGGTTCATAGGGGTACTATTCCATGTGGAAATTCACAATATGCCGGCATGTAGTGGCAACTTTTGAAAGAATTAATAGCAGAAAGTTTCAAACACAGGGTTGTTTCACCTGTAAAAGTGTTGGCATTATTTATGCTATTAAATGTGCCTACGGAAGTTTTTATATAGGAGAAAGCAAGAGAAGTTTAGGGGAGAGAGTAAAGGAACATGTTAGGGACATTAAAAATTAACAATGTTATTAGTCCATTAGGTGAACATTTTAACAAGATACATCAAGGAGATTTTAGTAGTTTACCAGTGTCAGTTTTGGAACAAATTACATCAGAATTTTTAAGTGAGGACACAGTAAAATATTTATTAAGAAAGGAGGAATCAATTTTATACTGAAATATAATACATTGTAAGCAAAAGGATTGAATAAGGAATGTAATTGGAAAAGTTTTATTTGAATGTATGTGTCTTTAAATCATATAAATTTTTACAAGTTAATTGAATGTATTATTGAATCAGTGTTTGGTTACTTAACTAATTAATAGTTATTTTTAATATAAAAGCAATTCATTGTTAGATGTATTTACTCTGTAAAGGCTGTGTATTAGCCGAGGCGCTAAGAGAGATTTTTTGCTGCTACAAGATTTATCTGCTGTTTGAATAAAAGAAATTGTGTGGGAGGTTTCGATTCCTGGTCTTTAGTGGTATTTTTCTTCTTTTTTGAAAGTGGTTTAATCAATTTAACTTCTATTTCATTGCAGCCACTAGAAGAAACCCAAAAATTCAATGGAAGAATTAATGGAGATATATAATGTATTGTACCCAATAGGGTACATGCAAATGCAAGGAGAGATATGTCCTGACAGTGCTAATCAGTCATAATAGTGAGATAACAAATACTTGATAAGTTTCAGGGCTGTACATATAATCTCGAGTATGATGCTACAATGTACTAATCTTTATGTGATCCAAGACAGGCAGGGTCGGATCCAGTACTAGGCGACCTAGGCAATTGCACAGGGCCCAGTGTTCACTAAGGGACCTGACCACAACATTAATTTAAAAAAAAAAAGAAAGTTTTCCTGCTTTGCTCAATGTCAGCATACTGCTCTTTTAAAATGCCCTACTTGGCATGTCTTGAGTCAGGAGCAAGCATGCAAAACAAAAAAAATTGGAACTGTGAGATTTAGTTTTATAGCAGAATGGCAGGCATTAACAATGCCCAGATATGAGTGAGGCAGACTTTCTTTTCATGTGGCAAACCAAGGGAACATTTTTTTAGGAAAGTGAGCAGGCATTCTTTTTTCTATTGTAAGAAAGGAGGCATTCTTAGGGACAAGCACAAATGGAATATGCAATATGCAGGTATATTACGGCTGGCAGGTATGTGAGTGGGCAAAACTGAACTTTGGTGGTAAATATTTTTGAATGCCAAAAGGGACTTTGGTGGCAAATATTTTTGAATGCCACAGCTCCTCCAGGTCTTAATGATTTTATTAGTATTTCTAGTTGGCTAAAAATGAGGGCTTATGAAAGATAATATTATTGTATTTTTTATATTTTTACACATTTTTTATTTCAAATTTATGTTTAATGTGGTTTATTTGTGTATGTATTTTTTACATACTAATATATATTTGTATCCTTTATCAGGGTTGTGTCCCTATAAATTCATTTTGTTTTCTGAGCATGCGTTTGCTGGAAGTTTAAAAGAATGGATGTTTTTTGAGGATATTATCTGATGAAGTTTACTCTGGTTGGACAAAAGCACTCATCTGTATTTCATAAAGCCATTTTTCTGGTTTCCCTGGTCACTTTGTTTTTATGTGAGCAGGCATTCTTTTTTTGGTGTAGCTAACCAGTTTTATGAACACTCAAGTTGCAGAAGCAAAGCTCAGATGTTAGTATGATTTTTCTGCAGGTACAATATGGCTGGGTTGTGTGTAAAGCAGGCATTCTTAGGACAAACAGGCACAGATGGAACATAGCAGTTATGCCTTTTTTTTGTTTTGTTTTTTTAGCAGACATGAACCAGCACAGATGGAATACATGCTGAGATGCAGGGGGGGGGGGGTCTGGTCCATTACCCTGCCTAGGGCCACATTTGACCATGATCTAGTTCTGAACACAGATGTGGAAAACATGCAAATGTAATTTAAATACAATTAAGTATGCATGCAACAAGGCTTTTGCTAACAAATTCTTTCCAAATTACTGTATGTTGAAATAATGGAAATATATCCTGTATACAACAGTAGGGTGCATAGAGGGGATGAAGGCAAAGAATAATTTCATATGCGGACATCACTTGAGCAACATGTAGTGCCAAGGGCTGCACTGTTACTGGAATTATGCCCCACTTGGCAGAAAGTAACAGGTGAGTATCTCAAAGAAAACCCCAGTGGCTGCACATAGGCATTTCTGTGCCCAAAGCATCATAATGGAGAAAATGGAAGCTCAGATGGTACCCAGGGCACCAATATGGACAGAACAGAATATACAGGTTTCTTTCAGGATATGTCCTTCCAGTCCAGGAGATGTTATTTGAAAATATACTTCTACTGAACAGTTACTCAAGGGCAGATGCGAGGGTGTGATCTGAACCCAAATTAATGGCTTCTACTGAAATCATCCATAGTTCACAACTGGTGCAGTTTACAGAGGGGACCCTGATAGACTGACATTCATGGAACATGACAGTAGACGCACCACAGTGCCACCGTCTCAGTATATTGCATATTGAAGCTATTAATATTACTATATCTATCTATTTCTCACTCTATCTTTGTCTATTGCCTGTCCACACAAATACACAAATAAGGTCACCTGCTAAGAGTAGAAAGAACACCTCTTATGTCAGCACAGTACTTTTGTGTGCATGTAATATATATATGCATATAATTATTATATAAACATATATATATATATATATATATATATATATATATATACACACACACACACACACACACACACACATACATATATCTATCTATATATATATATATATATATATATATATATATATATATATATATACACACACACACACACACACACACACACACACACACACACACACACACACACACACACACACATATATATATATGTATATCATGACCACATATGATATATATGATGCCAACCAGGGCTGGCACTGGTGTTCAAACTGGACAACTGCCCAGGGTCATGACCCTCTTGGGAGCCCTTGTTCCTACAAAAGAATATTTTTTTGCTTGTTTTTTTTTATTTTTGTTTTTTTGCAGACAAAAATTTGCTCTTCTTAATAAATCATTATGCAGTCAGCCAGAAAAGACAAAAAGCTAATTACAGTAACTGATTTTCCTTGACTTTACAGTTAATTTAGAACTATCATTGCAAATGTATCTGGAGGTTGAATAGGCTGTTTGTTGCCATGGTTCTGGACTCTTAGGTAACAGTAGAATAAGCTCTGATGTCTTGAAAGCCTGCAAAGCGTAAAACAGGTACTCTTCTAAGTTTTGCAAGCCTCAGTAGGACTATTGTGTATGTGTATGAAACAAAACTGAAATGCATTACTGTAACTATTATTTTTATCACAGGTACATCTCTGAGGTGTATACAGTCAACAATGTGGCTATAGTCGCTGTGTACTGGGACTGTCTGTGAATAAAAATAACTGACCCTGATGTTCTTTGAACAACTTAAACAGTTATTACTCTGGCTTTACAGAAAGTGTGTCTGGGTGAAGTAAGTTTGAATACTTTAATTTGGCTACTGTTTGAAAAAAAGATGAAATAAATGACTGTGGACATTATTTTTATATTATTACATTCAAACACTTGAGTTGTACATAGTCAATGAAGTGGCTTTAATTGCTAGACATGAGGTACTTCCTGTGTGGATGAAAGTGACTGTCCCTGCTGTCATTTGATCAAGTTAAACAGTCATTGATGCGACTTTACAGAAATGTGCATTGCCCTGCAAAGTCAGTTGGAATATTTTACTGTGGCTAGTGTGTGTGTGTGTGTGTGTGTGTGTGTGTGTGTGTGTGTGTGTGTGTGTGTGTGTGTGTGTGTGTGTGTGTGTGAAACAAAGCTGAAGTACATTACCATGACCATTATATTTATCATACCCAACCATCTCAAGTGTACATAGTCAACAGGCTGGCTATAATTGCTAGGCATGGGAACAGTCTGTAAATGAAAACACCCAACTCTGCTAGTCCTTTGATCAAGTTAAACAGCCATTAATTTTTCAATTTGTGCCAGTGGCAGTAAATGTGGAAAACATTACTGTTTCTATTTTTATTACAAACAGACATTTGTAATGCATGCAGTCAACAAAGTTTTAATAATGTGCAAGTGTGAGGTCTATCTGTGGATAGAAATGACTAGCTCTGATGTTTAATCATTGTAAACTGTCATTAATGAGGTATTTCAGAGCTAGCATGTATTTGTGTGAAGCAAGTTGAAATATGTTACTCCAGTTAGTGTATTCATTTAAAGCAAGATTGAAATTCATTATTGTGAACATTACTTTAAAATCAATTAGAAATCTGAGATTTACACAGTTAATGTGGTTATAATTGTTGAGTACTGGGCTGTCCATGGGTAAAAATGATTGGCTCTGCTGTTATTTAATCACACTAATCATTAACTAGGCTTTGCAGGACTAGTGTGCATTTGTGTGAAGCAAGCTGAAATATTTTACTGTAGTTACTGTATGTGTGAAATGAATTTGAAAGACATTACTGTTGCAGGTATTTACTTTATAAATAACATTGATCATTCTCTTTCCAGTAAATAAAGGATTACTCTTTGTGATCTGTTCACACTATACAAAATATATTTTTTGTATGCAGTGTTAGAATTTATCACTTCTCTGTATTATGAATGTTATATATGTCACTGTATTGTGTTTTACAGTCAGGCTGAGTCCTTTTGGATCAGCGCTCTATCCAAGTCAGCAATTTTAAATAAGGAAACGTTTTTATTTTAATGTAATCAATCAGCTTAAGTGTACCTCGGCAACAAAGTGATTCTAATTCTTAGGTAGGGAACCTGTTTCTGTGTATGAAAGCGACAGACCTTGCTGTTATTTGATCGAGTTTAACAGATAATCTTGTTTTGCATGACTGCTGTGTATTTGTGTGAAAAAAGTTAAAGAATATTTTACTGTGGCTATTTTCATATGCAGAATCACTGTTGTGTACATTATATTCCATACAGTTTTATGTTTTACAGACTAGGCTGTGCTACTCAGGAAATCCAAATACCTGTAGGGTGCCGTGTATGTGTGTGTGTGTGTGTGTGTGTGTGTGTGTGTGTGTGTGTGTGTGTGTGTGTGTGTGTGTGTGTGTGTGTGTGTACCAGGCTGTTCCCTTTTCTGCAGTATTTGGGCTAGATGCAAGATTTCCTGGTTTGTACATGTGTCAGCATGCTTGACATTAGGCAGCTGATAGGGGACTGCAGTTCTATGTCCATTATCTACCTGGCATCATATGATGTGCCAGCTAGGGATGACCATAGGTCCTCAAGTACAGCTAGGACCAAAATAAACTTCAGTATTATTCTAGACTCATCTACATGCTGTGCCTGGCTCCTCCTCCTGTGGTGACCTGTGCCATGAGACAGACCAAACACCTCACACAAGTGTCTACCCATCCACATCAGACAGAGCTCAGCAGGACTGCCTCACCCATCACCACAGAAGGAAACTGACTTCAGCACAAGAGGCCACATAGACCAGTGCTACACCAACACAGCAGAGTAGGAAGATGTAGGACTGCACTCCTACAAGACTTCTTGCAAACTGTAAAGTTTCATATATTTGTACATCTATAAATAGTGTATACAATGTCTTGATATTGCTGATTTTTCATTAATTGTCTGCTATTTTATATTCCACTTTGCTTCATCAATATTTTTCTAGTACCTGTTGGTATCATGTATGTTTTGTGTCTGAAATTAAGCATTAATACCAAAGGATGATTACCTATGTGAGGTTTATGAATGATCTTTTATGGTGTCTGGCACTGTGATAGGATGTGTACATACCAGGGCCACATATTATTCACTGTGTTGTCCATGTACTATAACTTTGTATGCTAGGAGGACATATTGCGTCTGTATGTCACTATGTACTGACAGTGCATGATTCAGGTGCTGTAGTGTTATTATGGTACAACACCACAACCACATATACATGGTGTTTAACCCATAGACCTGTTTATGTGTGGTAGCGCTGGCCATATTTCTGTTTATGAATAATGTTCAGGATATCTGCACATCTTTTTACATAAATCACCTATGTGTGTGAAGGTATACTATGCTCATAAATAGCAGGACCACAGTTCAGCCACTTAATCTACAGCAGTATGCTTCCAATACAGCTATTAATTCTGGTCTGACCTACATTTCTCCTCTCTAGTATTCTATTCTGACTAAATACTTCAGTGGGCTTAAAATATGCTGGACAGTTACTGATGAGATTAAAAAGAGTGAATTCCTCTCTGTAAATTATTTATGTATGTATTTATTTACTCATTTATCATTTGTTTACTGGGAAAGTCCGACTTGGAACAAGCCAATTTTCAGCCGAGACCCAGAGAGAAAACCTCCAGACGCATGTCTTTGTAACATGGGTGGAAACCAGAGCACCCAGAGGAAACCCACACAAACTCAGGGAGGTCATGCAGACTCCACACAGAAGGTCCTCCAAATGAGAACTGAACCAGAGAACCTCTTGCTGTGAGGCGACAATACAAACCGTTGCACTACTGCATCGTCCACATTTGAATTATGGTTCAAACTATCTGTTTCAGTCTTTGGCTTATACTTTCTATTCTCATTGTCAATGGACATGTACATTGAGCAAGTAACTAGAGTAGTGTGATGGTCTTGTCTGCAAGAACAGTTTTAATGCTTGTTTTCCCACTGGTCACCCAAAATACCTCTGCTGATTCTGCAGCTTCAGTAGTTTTATTTGATAATAAAAATATGTATCATCTCATCTTGTAATATACCACTATGGACATGAAGAAGTTAAGAAATATTTCTGCATTTGCAGTCTTGTTCAGAGTACACCATTTTAGGTGATACCAGCGACAAATGACTATCCAAACCAAATTTCATTTGAACCTCAGCAAAATTACATATCACTTTAGTTCAGATGAGTAAACGTTATCTTATAAACTTGGGTTTGATCCCATTAGTCTCTGCTTGCCTACTTAATGAATCCTAGTAAGTCCTGTAACAGCACATTGCCCCAGACTGCTCCTGAAATTATGCCCTTATGGCTAGTGAATTTACCTAGTTAGAAAATAAGTAAAATAAAATACCTCTCTTCTGGTGCCTCCTCTGAGATTATTGCAGACTAGTCTCCTATATGCTATAGCTAAGCAGTTAACAAACCATAATACCTTCTCCAAGTGGGCATAATCAAGCATGTACCATGTACATCATGATATACACTTTTTAAAAAATAATAATTAATTTTGTGTAACAAGATGTGTGAGAAATTGAATAAATATGGATACTTATTATTTATGATTATACATTTTGTTAAATGATTTTTTTTTTACAGAATGCCTAGTTTGCCATTTTTTTTTTTTTTTGTTAAGGCTTCACCTCCTGGGGTTAGTGGGGCTACATTTGTGAAGCATTACATTCTGGAAACTGGTAAAGAATTATAAAAATCCTGGTTATATTCTTGTTTCACCACTTCCTCATTTCTCATTTCTTGAGAGACATTCCCTTACAAAACAGGTTACCTGTATTCCAAGATTTTTTTTTTTTGCTTCTTACCAGGACTTTACTAGATGGTTCCTCTACAGTCATCCAATTAGCATGTGTGTTCTTGCAAAATGGGAGCATGTATGCCCATACTAGGCAACAGCTGCACAGCCCATTTGTTCGTGCCTGGGAATCTCCATCAACCATCCATTTCCCGACAAGTCTTGGGTGCTAGGTAGAGGGCCTTCTCCCCCCTTGGAAGCACCATCTTCAATGGCTGCTCAAAGGCTACAATTGCTACCTCCCAAAGGGAAGTGTGCCCCTGCTTGCCAATTTCCACTCAACTGCATAATGTAAAGGCACTAATGACAGCACAGAACAAGCCATTTTGGTAATTTACACCTGGTGCTCCTGCTAAGTGTCATCTATGTGGTAAGCCAGAACCAATCTTCCCACTAGGTTGAGGAAGACATCAGTGACCACTCATTCCCATCCTTCCTGAACAGGTCTTATAGGCACCCAAGCTGCTAACCAAACTGAGGTCACCTACAGTGTAGTGAGGGCTTTATCCTTCTACATCATGGAGACAGCTGTGTTCCAAGACTTTGGAGTTTAAAACAGTCTTCACATCTTTCCAGACTGTATTTTTATCTCATCAAAACTCCATTGATCCAGCTTCTAATAGGAGGCTCCATTGTTCAAATGAAAATTGTTTTTATATGAAGTCCTAGCTTTACTAAAAGAATAAAGCAGAAGTAAGGCTAAAACAAACAGAATGGAATTGTCACTGATCTTTAGGCCTGTCGTGTCAGAGAAGAAACTGCAAAAAATAAAATAAATTAATAAATAGATAGATAAAATAAAATAAAATAAAATGTCTGTGGAAAGTTAATATTAAATCTCTCCTATGCAACCTCTTTTGCAAGTCTAAGAAATTTCAGAACACAATTAAAGAATAACTACTCACTTAACACATTTTCTTTCTCCAGAATGTATGCACACAATAAAATAACATGACTTAGCAGTTTCTTGCAGGCCAAGTTAAAGGTGAATGAAATTTCATGATATTTTCTTTAGGAATTTGTCTCCCTTGATCTTGCATCATCACACGTATCCCATTTGAAAGTTTTCTGCACAGGAAAATACAAATAGCGCTGCAGTTCTTTTTTTTTTTTGTGACCCAGGGAATGTGACACTCCATCTGACTCAGAGAAAGAAGACAGGACCTGAAACTCAAAAAAATATATCACTTTTTAAAAAGGCTATACTGCCTTACTCATTTGTTAATCTTTTTTTTGCAAAAACTTTTCAAGGATGGTGGAAATTATATGTAGAAAGCAAATATGTAAGATTTACCGCAAAAACTTACTGCATTTTCAAACCTGCGAGTATTTCTCACTACTTCCATTCTAAGTGAATAGGGCCGTGATCTGACCCTCACTACTTCCATTCTATGTGAATAGAATTGTGATCTGACCCTCACTACTTCCATTCTATATGAATAGGGCTGTGATCTGACTCTCACTACTTCCATTCTATGTGAATAGGACTGTGATCTGACACACAGAGTAGATCACTGTAATTTCATCACCTGTGTTGTCACAGTGCATTATGAGCAGCAAGTAGCTTTCCAAGAAACAAGATCACAATAGCATGTCTGCCCTCATGAGGGCATTCAATGTTAGAAAAAAAAAATCATAATAAAGTAGTTATTGTGTTGCTGGCAGCTTTAGACTATGAGATAAAAATGTATATATCTTTTTCAGTTTTTGCTCATAGTGGTATTTTAAGTCCTTCTGATCACAAAATCACAGAATCTTCTTTATAGTACATCACTAAATAAAGCAAAAGGTAACCAAGCTTCAGCTACTGCTAGTGTCATTAATAACAAAATAGTTGACTTCTCCTCATCAGTTTGTTTCCCCTACTTCAGGAAACCTCACAGCAAAGCAAAATGAGAGTTTGTGAAGTTTCACAGATTTAATTTTATTTTTTATTTTTTTATTTTACATTTGTTGACCAGGCTAGTCTAACTGGATATATGTCCATTTTCAGTAGAGGCCCGGGGAGATAAGCTCCACATAAACAAAAAATATTAGCAACTTCAGGTACAGTACTAATTTAAGGTGAAGAATACAATTGTTATATAGCAACATAGCAATTTTTAAATTAGCATATAATAAGACAGAGAAACGTAAACACACTAACAAATAATAGCAACTTCAGGTACAGTAGTATTTTATAGTGTAGAATCCAATTGATTAGATAGCAGCATAGCAACTTTAAAGTAGCATATAATAAGAAGAAAGGGAAATAAGTTCTTTATAGGTATATATAGGTGAAAACATGTTCATACAGTAAAAATACTTACTATACCAGTTCATACTCTGTAGTGGTTCCTATATAAGAGTAAGTTGTTAAAGACTTTAGTTAGCTTGACTGGATCTACTCTGAGGCTAATAAAAGAGTTGGATAAAAATTGCAAATGGTTAGATAGGTAGAGTTTAGACATAGTGGAGGGTATTTAAGGTATTCTCTAAGTTGCACTGAGGAGAGAGATGAGAGTTCCCTGGGAAGCAGATTCAGGATTTACCTATGGTGTTGGAGAACAGTGAACCCCCAGCCTTATTTTTGGATTTAACTGTAGATACCAGTACTTTATTGGCTGAGCGAAGGGTTGTCAGATTATTATAAGGGGTTAGAAGGCTAGTAAGTATTGGGGTATTATTGGTAAGATAAAGGATCTTGTGGGCAATAATAAGTTGGTGAAACTGAAGTTGATTATGTAGTTCCAGCCAACCTAGTTGCTTTAGGTTTTGACAGTGGTGAGTTCCAAATGAGGAACCAGTAGCAAGTCTGGCAATGTTATTGTAGGAGGTAGCCAGTTTGTTAAGGTTGTTTTTTGATAGGTTGGTATAAATGGGAGAGGCGTAGAGGACGGTAGAGATTAGATGGGTATGGGCAATAGTTGTTCTAGTTGTTGGAGTAAGGAATGGTTTAATCCTGTAGAGGGAGCCTAGTTTTCTGTTAACTGATTTTATTGTTGTGTTAATATCTGTGTCAAAGTTAAGATTATGGTCTATTGTTACACCTAAGAGCTTGGTGGTTGGGTCAGGAAATATGACAATGCCCTCGTTGGATATAACTGTGAAGTCAATTGGGGAGGACTTTTGTGTGAGAGTGAAGAGTAGTAGTTTTCTCTTTTTGGGGTTCAGGAGGAGGCTATGCTGTAAGAACCAGCTTTCTACTATGTTAAGCACTGTTTGGGTAAGGGACTGGAGTTCAGGTGCAGAGGTGGCTGAACATATTAGTGTGGAGTCGTCAGCATATTGTATACATGTAGCTTGAGGAATTATTAGATTAAGATCATTGATAAAAATTGAGAAAAGGAGAGGGCCCAAGACTGAATCTTGAGGGACACCCAGGGTAATAGGAAGGTGAGAGGATAGATTATTCTCCTAAAGCACAGCCTGTTGCCTGTTTTCTAGGTAGGATTTAAACCATTGTAATGCCTGTGTATCTAGTGAGAGAGACTTAAGTATATTCATAAGTAGCTGATGGTTAACCATATCAAAGGCTTTTGATAAGTCGATAAAGAGTGCAGAGGATAGAGTATTATTGTTACAATTTTTGTTAATGCAGTCAGAAAAGGATAAGGTGGTACTGTGGAAAGACCTGAAGCCATGCTCACAGTTAGCTAGTAGGTTATTTTTGCAGTAAGTTGTCTAGTAGTTGCTGGTGGATACATTTTTCCATTATTTTTGCTAAAGGAGAGAGTAAAGCTATTGAGCGGTAGTTTGAGAGTTCAGTTGAGTTGCCACCCTTATGCAGTGGGATAATGTGGAAGATTTTCCAGATATATGGGATGGTTCCTTCAGTAATGGTTCTATTTATTAGGATGAAAATAGGAAAGGCTACTAATGTTGCAGCTATCTGTAGATATTCTGCTGGTAGAAGGTCAGCTGAGGGGTACAAGGTTTTAGTTTTTAAAGAAGAGTGCAGATGAGGGATGTTGGGGCTGGTTGTAAATGAAATGAGGGAGGTAAACTAGTCAAGGAGGATGACAGGCTTGTGCTAACAGGAGGTAATGAATTATCTAGAGATTGGACTGCCTCAGTACAGAAGTTATTAAAGGCATTAGTAATATGCTTGGGATTCTCATGGGTGGATCCTGTTGGGGTGGGAGTTTTGGACTGCCCTGAATGTAGGAGTCTATTTATACCTGCCCAGAACTTTTGAGGTTTGTGTTGGTGGGTTTGCTGGTTGTGATGGTAAAAGTTTTTTTAATCTGGAAGTATTGATTTTTTGGTAGCATTTCTCAGCTGTCTAAATGTTAGATGATCAGCTGGGTTTTTTGTTGTTCGCCATTTGGCCCAGATTTTATTTCTCAGTAGAATTTTGTGCCTTGTCTCTTTTGTAAGCCATGGAGCAGTTTTAGTCCTATTTCTGATTAAGCGGGAAGGACATGATAGTCCAGGATTTCTAAGAATCTGGCATTAAAGTAAGATACTGCTTCGTCTGATTGGAGGTGTCTTAGGGGTGACCAATCACATGCTTTAGTTCAGTTTGGAAGTTAATAGGGTTAAAGTTTTTGTTGGATCGAAAAGTTTTATATATGGATGGTTTGTGAGTATTGATCTTTTGCCTGATTATGTAGGTCAGTGAGTGGTCACTGACATCATCAGGAAGACTACCAGCTTTATATTATTTACCAGTATCCATTCTAGAGTGGTTTCTTTATTGTTAGGTTTATGGATCCTGGTGGGGGAGGTAATAGTTTGGGAAAAACCATAAAGGCTTATATGGGTAGTCTGGGTGGCTGAGATGCAGGTGTCAATATTAAAGTCACCCAGGACAATGGTTTCTTGTGGGAAGTTAGTTGAGAGCCAGGAAAGGATATATTTTCTAGGGTGTTTATACTGTTACCAGGAGGAAGATAGTAGCATATGATATAGATGTATTTGCATGTGTTGATCTGGAGTTTAGAAATAAGGATTTCAGGTGGCCTAATGGTTAAGATGTTTGCCTTACAAACACAAGGTACAGGGTTTGAATATGAACCTATTAATAGAAGGTGGTTGCACATCTAATGATGCAATTTGCACCTCTGTTTTATATAATATTGGTACCCCCACCCTTTTTGGTTTTGCAGTCTATTCTCAGGATATTGTATCTGGGTGGGGTGATTTCATTGTCTTGAGTTACAGGTTTTACTGTTAGGCAAAGGATGTCAAAGGAGTGAACATCTAAGAGGGCATGGAGGTGGGCAACTTTTAAGCTCCGTATATTGAGGTGTGCTATAAGGAGAGAGTTAGATATTTTAGTAGGGGTTTGGGATGTAGAGATATTTGGTTTATGGGGGTCAGTCGTGGCTGTGGTGTTGGGACCAGGGTTGGGATAAATATCACCATCTAGAAGTTTGGGTTTGTTAATTCTATGTATGATATACAGGAATTTACAGGGTGTATTTTGTGTTTTTTTTGGGGGTTGGTTATAGTTAATGTGGAGTAAACGATGAAACTTTGGCAGCAGATAGGAGGGTGTTGATGTAATATTTATGTGGTTTAGAGAAGGTGCCAGATTTGTTAGGGAAGTTTGCTTAAAGGCATGGTTAAAGTTTGTCAAGGTTTGATGTTCATATTTAGTTAGGACATAGGGTATAGATAGTATAGGTAGGAGTGCATGTCAGAGAAATAGTTGTGTGAGTTTAGACATGGGTGTTATGGGCACAGTGAGGGAAAATGTAAATAAGTTGCTAGGGTAAGGTATTATAAAGAGGATGATAGAGGGGAGGTTCATCCTAGTATTGTAATAACTTAGGGTGTAAAGTATGTAAAATGGTTGTTTTGTACTTAGTTATTTAATGAGTATCTTTAAGTGGTAGAGGTATAGTAGTTAGTACTTTAATTAGTAGGAGGATGGGATTGGGTGACTAGGGATGGGGGTGTAGTATTGGAGGTATATGGGTAGGACCTCTGGGGGTGTGTGGGAATTGGGGGTAAGGTAGGGGAGCGGAGGATAATTTTTTCATCTCTGGAGTGTAGTGTGTGAATGAAAAAAAAATATTAAGGATTGTGTATTTGTTGGAGCTAGGTTTCCACCCTTCTAAAGCTGTTCAGGAATCTAAACACCACCGTAGACAATATTCATACAACAGTGACATTTTTAACATTGCTGCATCTTTCCAATTTCCTAATCCTTCATATGATGGTACAGTAGTTTGATGTTTGCAGCATGCTCAAGATAGGTGGAGGAGAGAGCCTGTATAGCTCCTTCTCATTCTTCTGGATTGCCATGAGAGGGGGAATGATGTGACCTCTATTCCAGCCTGCAACCATTACTGGTGATGCCATCTCATTGCATTTCAGGAAGAAGGTCACACCTATTGCTAAACTTGGTTTGTTTGTATACAAACCACAGCAAATTACAGCTAAGCTATATTCTACAACACGAGTTACTGCATACTAAGATGGCTGCTTACTATGCAGCCCTCTCAACTGCTACAATTTAGGCATAGCTCTACAATTCTGATCCTCACATTTAACCTTGCAACTCCTAGACTTACTAATGCTCCTCATAATATTAGACTTGTTTGTGGTTACATACCTTTTAAACTAAATTTATACAAAGATTCCCTGTCATTAATTATATATGGTCTAGCCTATAAAGACCTTCTAGTGTGAAAGAATAAGAAAAGCGTTTGTCTTTCTGGCCCTCAGCCATGATTTTTACAGGCTAGTGCTATGAATTTTAATGCTCATAAGTTAAGAGATATTTGATCATGTATTGTTATACAACTAAGTAGTGTAAACTGATGAAACAGACATCAACACAGTTAAATATCATGCAGTCAAGGCATGCAAAATGCTACAATGATGACATCCTCCACATGTCTACACCTCCAGAAATAACAAAGACAATAAATTTCTAAGTGAAATCATGATACAGGAAAAGTGCTAAACTAAGCTGAAGTAATGGGGTAGAAAAGGTAAAGCAGACTGTGAGGCATGGGAACTTACTGTGAAAAGAAGTTTCTGCAGCATATAAGGTGGACAGCAGAATGAGAAACTGGTGCAGAACAGAACAGAGTGGGTATTAGTTCAAAGGGAGGGAAGGTAGTAAGAAACAAGTCAGCAATAGAAAGAACATCAGAAAACAGTAAAGACTGCAGGAGAAATTAATATGAAACAGATGAAAGAACCACTTACTGTATACAGATGACATAATTCCTCATACAAGTCAAAGTGCTTCTCCACAACAACTAGGATACTCACTAATCCATTACTTAAAACCTACACATCATGTCATCCCTATAATTTCCTGATATGTTGCATAATGGACCTATGTAAACTGACTGCTTTTTATGCTTTCCACATTCATTCCTAGAACACAATTGTTGTGCTCTGTTACTTCCCAAATGTTTTTTGTAAATATATCTCCATCCACATCCCTCCAGTCCCATTTTTGCACATGGGGTGAACTAGAGCCAATGTTCATACTGCCAGGTAGTCAGACTTGACATGTTTTTTCTTTTATACA
>NC_056739.1:330442114-330444614 GCF_019279795.1 Protopterus annectens | reverse complement strand
CCAGTTTAAAGTCATATGAAAAATGCTGGAAGATGGCAAATCCATAGACACCATGTGGCATGCTGATGCCCTTTAACAAGAAAAACACAGAGCAACAGCCTTTTACACTCATTCAGTAAAGGAATGGGGGGGTAAGACTACAACACTAATAGAAAGGTCCAGAATCAAAGCCAGGAGAAAGGAGACGGCAGAGAAGCTACAAAAGGGGTTAGAATTTGGGTGTGGTTAAACAAACAAGATCCTTTTTGCTGTCATAAGAAATGTGCCCCAAATTATTGAGCAATAGAAAGTAAATACTGTAAGAAATGTCATTATAGGGTGTGAATATGAACCGACAGAAAACCTTGAAGTAAAAATCAGAACAAGGCATATGTTTGAACAGAAACTAACAAGAACTATTAGCACAGAAACTGAGAAAAATAGTGGAAAAACCCAAATCAGGAATCTTATAACAAGCTGAGTTCTAAAACTGAGCTAAGTAGCAGAATGCAAAGTTCTCAGCCTTTTTTTGCTAGCATAAAGCATCAAGTAAAGGCAGACTCTAACCAACAGTTATATGAAAGTAAGTAAAGCAGTAAAACTGAAGACTGGTGTCAAAATCATGGCCTCAAGCTAAATGCCAAAAAGTGCATAGTCATCCCCTTTGGAAAAAACAAAGTACCCACAAACTACCACATAGGTGGTAGTCCCCTAAATACGGAAGACGTAATAAGGGATCTGGGGACCCAAGTAGATAGTAATCTCGCCTTTGATAATCACATTGCCAAAGTGGTTAGAAAATCCTTCTACATGGCCCACCTAATCACAAAAGGGTTCGCATCATGATCAAAAGAGGTCATTGTGCCCCTCTACTCATCACTCATCAGATCCATCATAGAGTACAACGCCCCATTTGGGATGTACCTTACAAGACACCTGCAACAGCTGGAAAGACCATAGAAGTACCTCACCAAGAGGATCACTGGCCTCAAACAGATGCCCTATGCAGCTCGACTGAAGAAACTCCAGCTGTACTCGGTTGCATACTGCCTACTCAGAGGTGATTTCTGCCTGGCATGCAAGGCCATGTCCAGCCCAGAATTGATGGACATGTTCCACCTAAAGAAAACCTTTTCCACTCGAGCCACACACTCTAGGGATCTAAACCTCACCACAACAATAAATAGGACATGCTGTAGGGATAGATTCCTGTCCCAGAGACTTCTCATGCTTTGGAACAAGATTCCAGTATACATTAGGCAGAGCTCCTCACTAACACTCTTCAAGAGAAACCTTGACAAGTGGATGGGAAACAGAAAGTTTACCCCGGGGATCACTTCAGTGGCTCTGCTGGACAGAGGCACAGGGAACTAATCTAAGGGGGTGGCGAAAGCCAACACATTTTGGCTAGGCTTATAAATGCCTTTGGGCAGATAGGCTAGTACCTACCTATGGACCCATGAACCTATGAACCTATAAATTTTGTTCTGAGATAGCATTTTCAGTGAGAGGACAACACAAAGAAGGAAAAAGTAAAGAGGTCATCTGTACTCACATTAGTGAAGAGTCTTATGCATATAGCAAATATAATAAAGGTAAAGCTGATTTTTGACTAGAAATACCCCTTGTTGAAGAAGATGTAGAATAATCTACACTGCATATGCTATGGGAGAGGAAGCTACACCTTACACATTAAGGCAAGTGACTGAAGAAAGTATCCCCAAGTTAGTAGACTCACAGGCAAGCCGTATGAATTTTAAAAAGTACAATGAGAAGATGATACTTTAAGTATTGTCAGAGAGAATATAACCAACATTGTAGGGGGAGGTAGTGGAAAAATATGTTCCCATTACTTCTAACCACAATTTTAGATTAAATGATGACCTCTTATTTAAAACACATGTAGAAAGGGAAGAAGTCTACAACAGTTGATAGTGCCAAACCCCATAGCAATAATAAAGATAGCGCATAGTCATATATTAGGAAGTCATCTGTGGATGGTTGAACCTAAGGCAAGATTATTTAGCCAGATTTCACTGGTCACACATAATTAAAGGGGTAGACATCTTCTGTGCTATGGGGCATGGTCAAGATGGTAATGGAGTAACAGCACTTTAAGGAGCTCATCAGGAAATTGTTTATACAGACAGGGTAATGTAAGTAAAACTAAATAAAAGTGAAATAAATAAATCCTGAAAGTAATAAAATATTGTATCTGACTGAAACATTTTTTAGTTAACAAAAATAATTTAAAATAAGCAACATTCCTGCAAGTTTGTTAAGAACACGAAAAAACTGACTAACAGAATAAGCTTTAGCTAAGTGTTATCAGGATAATCTGCCTTAAGAAAAGATGTGCAACAACTTCTTAAATCAATACAATAAAATAGAATCATTTGAGAATAAAACAGACAATGTACAGCAAAAATATAAATCAAAAATTAACTGTTAAGTAAAATAATACCGCAGCCTGATACACTGATAAAAGAAATAGAAAATGTGTTAAATGAACTGGATAACC
>NC_056739.1:330379614-330437114 GCF_019279795.1 Protopterus annectens | reverse complement strand
GAACATACAAAACCACAAAGTGAGGAAGATATTTTTTTTTTTCAAGTCATACTATGATAATTCATATGTATATAATTACATGGGATGTACTTTAATACTATATTCTACAGAGATGACTCAAGACAACTGACAACTTAAAAAACTAAGAACTTACTGAATTATTACTATATTGTTACTGAAGAGTGATTAAGGGAAAGAAACCTTTGGGCATGTTTATCTACGCATTGATGTTATATCTTTTATAACAACAGATTATTTTACACAAATAAGATGGAGTTTTATAACTTTGACATATCTTCTTCTGATGCATTAGTCTAACAGCACTAAATAGTAACTGACACTTTGAAGGGGAAATATTAATGTAGTCTTTTTATTTATGAATTATTTTCTGCATACATAAACCTTGTAGAGATATAATAAAGTCCTTCCTTTGCATTTTCCTCTTTGGGTTTCCTCACTCATTGGCTTCCCCCTTCCTCCTATTTTTCTTTCTCTTCCTTCTGTCATTACCCTCCTTTTAAACTTTAGCAGTTTACTAGGTAAAATTTATGAAAAGAACACAAAAAAACAGACCAACAGTGGATGAACAGAACCCGCGAATAAATAATTAAAATCAAAACGAACTATGCGGGTACTGAAACAGGGATAATGAATAATACCAACATAGTCAATGTAAGATAAAATGCTTATTTATTGTAAGGTAAGCACTTTCACTAGTTAGATGATTTTATTTTGTTTGATTTATTATTTAATTTTAGGTTTTGGTTGGTTGTGTTATTGTTTAATATGATTCATTGTGGTAGTTATGTTGTGTCCTTTACATTTTTTGATGGAAAACCAGATATAATATAATTGTGGTTTTTATTCTTCCATTGGTGGATTATTTGTAATTATATTGTTCATCACTTGTGATTGTCTAGGGACTCTTACGTATATTTTATGGTTTATGCATGTATGTATGTGTGTGTGTGTGTGTGTGTGTGTGTGTGTGTGTGTGTGTGTGTGTAAATATATATATATATATATATATATATATATATATATATATATATATATAGTATCTTTAATTCTGTATTTATGGTTTGAAGAAGTGTTTTATGACGTGAAAGTGCTTACCTTACAATAAATAAGCATTTTATCTTACTTTGGCTATGGTGGTGTTGTTCATTAGCCCTGTTTCAATACCCCTGTAGTTTGTTTTGATTTTAGGTAAATTTCTACATTATATTCAAGCACTAAATAAAAACTGTTAGAAGATGTTGATTAATTCAATACCCTGATGGAATTATATAATCATAAATATGTTATTAGATCATGAAATATGTATAATGCCATATACTGTATTATAATTTATGTTAGTTTTGAGTTAATTTGATAGTATATTCATTAAAATATGCTTTATGTGATCTGAAATTCATTATAGTAGTTTTGTTGATACTGAGTATTAGAGTTATTGAAATAATTTGAAAGATTAATTTAGTTAGTTAGTTTCTAATTAAGTAAAGGAATAAATTGATCACATTATAGTGGTACTAAAAGTTTACAATTTTTTATGTTAAGTTTGTTTCCTTTTTTATTGTCTGTTCACTAGATCAGTGAAACTTGATGAAACTGCCCTTGAATTTTATAAAGAAAAGGTATATGAGGCCCCACTGTATGAAAAGAGTAAAGGTTAAAATGTTTTAAATCCGCCACATGATAAAGTCATTAAATATATTGTAAGTTAATAGTAATGGACTAAATAATAGCCAGAAAAGATATGACTTAATTAAAAATGTACAAACACACAAAGTTGTTGCATTTATACAAGAAACATACAGAACTGCAGATAGAGGTAAAGTTATTATAGGCCAATATTATATAACAACTGGATCATATTATAAATCCCAACAATGATGTAAATTAATATTGAGGAAAATGTATAATGCCAACAGTCAGATTTGCATACAGTGATATAAGTGAAATGTTTTCCATGATAAGTCTTAAATACCAAAACACATACACTAGTAAATGTTTATCAAATGTCTGTTCTTGGTGCTAAATATGCAGAAGACATCTTGAAATTTTACTGTTATAAAAAAGGAAGTGTAATTTGGGAGAGTTTCTAATTTTGTAATTAGTAAGGATGGCATGGGTGCACTGAAATCTCCTAGACTCTCTGCTATAACTAGTGTTTTTACAAAAATGAGAGAATCGGTTAAGTTTATTGATATGAATAAAAGAAAACATGAAAACTCTTTACAATCCATTCATTCATACATCTTTGATACTCAGACTGCAGTTGATAAATTAATACCACTGGAACAGATCCACCAAGTGGTACTCTTTTATTTGTTGGTCGAAAGAGTGTTGTTGGTGGTACAATTGATAAATTGCTTATATCTATGGATCTAAATGACAAGGATAGTAATTTTAGAATAATAGCATATCCTATATCAGAGCATAATTCTTTAACATTACATTAACAGTAAATAATAAGCTATATGTTTGGTGCAGAATACCAGCCTATATTACTAAAACAGAAGAATTTAAACAATTATATCAAGAAAATACATATATTTTTGTGATGTAATGATAAATATGCTATTAGTACAAACACACCTTGGGGTACCTTAAAATTTATATGTATGGGAAAGTTGTACATTGGATATAATAATTACAAAGAATGAGACAATGAATTGATAAGTCATACAATAAAAAGTAGATATTGACACAAAAGTTTAAAAGAAGAAAATATTTTTAGATATAATAAAAACTCTAAATAAATATAAGCAAATACTTGATCATAAAAAGGAAATACTGAAGAACTAGAAACTTACATAATATAATATTAATCCAAGACAATTAAATAAATTGGACAATAGTTCAAAAATATTAAACAAATCAAACCAGATTAGTACTGTGATGTATTTAAAGAACAATGAACTTACAACAGACATAAGATATTTACTTAAGGAGTTTAGAAAATGTTATAAAAATCAATTAAAGAAATTAAATACATCCAGAAAATCAACAAATGCAATTCTTTTTGGACAATAAGATACACAAGACACTATCTGATGATCTAAATATCTATTATCAAAACAGATTAGTGGAGCAGAAGTAATCCATCAAATAAAGACATTAAAAGAAAATAAAGTTCCATTGATAAATGGATTAATTCTGGAAGTTTATAAGTTATTTCATATTAAACCTGTACAATTAATAACAAATGAATACTGTAATGTAGACACAGTGACGATCGAGCAGCACAGCTAGCTCTGGAAGTAGCTAAACAAGAATTTTTAGATAGAGGATATAGTGCACAAGACATTGACAATGCCATTACTGAAGCCTAGAGGCAACGCAGTGGAAGATGCAAACCATAACTCAGTGAAGGTCAGTCTTTGGATTCAGGGCAGAGACTGGAGTGCAACACCAATGGTTTTAGGGTTATTATGCAATATTCCAGTGATATTAATGAATATACCAACATCATTAAAAAACATTGGAGTATTTTAGAAGAAACACCTGGGTTGACAGACAAAATTGGAAAATTCCCCTCTTTTAAGTTTAGGAATAACATCTCACTGAAACAGCATCTGTGCAATAAAAAGAGATCACAGCATACTGGTAAAAATTATCGCTTTGACACATTTTCCTGCAAGCATTGCATAGCCTGCCAACACATTCATGTTAGTACCAGTTATACCCATCCATCTTTAGGCTTTAACATTAAGAGCAAATGCTTTGCCAACTGCAGAACTTCTAAAGTAGTGTGCTTCTCTTTCTGTGTGTCCTGCCATTCATTTTATTTAGGAAAAAATGAATAGAATGTTGAAAGATAGAGTGCCTGAACATATTAGGGACATCAAAAATAAGAAAGACAGCAGTGCATTAGCTAACCATGTAAGCTGTGAAGATCCTACACATATTTTTAAATTTTTTGTGATACAAGTAATACATCCTGACATCAGAGGGGCGACATTGAGAATCACACAGAAAGCATTGAGCAAGAATGGATACTGAAGCTTAATGCTGAAAACCCCCCCAGGTTTGAATGGCATTGTTTCCCTTAAACCTTTTCTTAAAGCACGTCCATTGCCACATAAATTCTAGTAACCTGTCCTTGGAAGCTTTAATTTTTAGTATGATATATACAGAAATGGTTAGCTTGTTGTGATGTGCAGTATTATTGTCATGTGAAATGTTTTCTCTACTTTTATAAGAGCTTAGTAAGGCTATACTATGCACAGCACTCATTGTTTTTAATTTAACTAATCATGACAATTTTTTAATTAAATATAACCAATGACCTTAGCAGTGCTGATCACCTGACATTTCTTTTACTTATTTAAATGTTTTATAGTATTTTACTAGCTGTCTGATGAAGCGACTTGGTTAGTTGCGAAAGTGCTTACTTTTTTGTTTAAATAAAATCTTTGGTGTGTGAGCTTTTGGTGCAGTTTTTATTCTATTTTACTTCATTTTCTCTGCACCTTGCTCTGTTTCCCTGGAGCTGCTTTATCTTTTACTTGAATACTGTAATGTCCAGAATAAAATTGATATTCCAGGATCCTAGATAAATTCCATAACAGCACACATATTAAAAGCAGCAAAAGATCCTATTCCCTGTTCATCTTTTTGTCTAATCGCAGTATTAAATGTGGATTACAAGAGGTTTCATTTATTTATTTATTTATTTATTTATTTATTTATTTACATTTGTTGACCGGGAGTGTCCGACTGGACATAGGTCCATTTTCAGTGGAGGCCCGGGGAGAAAAGCTCCACAGTTAAAATATACAGACAGTAGTTACATTGGATTTACATAGCGATTAACAATTTGATTGACATAGCAATTAATTACAAACATAGTTACAGATGAAGAACATAGTACATCAGTAGACAACTAGAATCTTTATCTGTGAAGTAAATAACAGACATTAACAATTGTTACAATAAGAAGTTACTGCTGTATAATAAGTAGTAGGCTTATGGGCATCCAAGCTTGCTATAATCAAGGTAGTTAGTAGGGTGGAAAGAAAGGTAGTTGTTGGATGGGGTGGGTGATATTAGAGTCGGAGTTGCAAGGGCATAGCCAGCATGTTTTTAGGTGCGCTTTTAGTAAAGTTTTGAAGTGAGTGCATGATGGTAAGGAGGTAATTGTGGGTGGGAGGGAGTTCCATAATTTGGCTATGGCACAAGAGAATAGTGCTTCACCAGCAGAGTTATTGGCTTTAGTGATCTGCAAGTGATTTTTGTTGCTGGATCTTAGTGGTCTGGTGGAACGATAGGGTTGGAGTAGATTCTGGAGGGATGGGACATTTAGTGGATGGTTTACTAGTTTGTGGGCAAGTGAGATTTATTTATTTGACATTTGATTACTAGGAAAGTCTGACTGGGTCTAGAGGAACCCATTTTCAGCACAGGCCTGAGGAAAAATGCTCCAAATACATGTAAAAAGAAATATTAATACAAATGTTAAGACAAATAAAAGTATAAAATAAAACATGGGAAGTACAAAATGAAAATATTGAGTTACAAGTAAAAACTATTACAATAAATATAATACATTATTATAAGAGGAAATTAGACCATAGGACACTAGTTATATGCTTAGGGTAGTGACAACCAGTGGAGAAAAACAGGGTAAAGGATGAGAAAGGGATTTAGAGCAAGTGGGTTAACTGGTAAGGAATGAGGTAAACAGAACATAAAGGAAGCAGCTAGAGTAAGATAGAGAAAGTAGTTGGGGTCTGAAGGTAGTGGGGTACAGAGATATCAGAGAGAAGTTTAAGTCTATGACAGATAGTAGATGCAGAAATAAAAGGTTGGAAAGGGGGAGAAGAAGGGAGTAAAGGAAGAAGAATTAGATATTGTGATAAGGTAGTTTAAGAAGGATATAGTGTCAAATAGAATTAGAGCAGGAACAGCTCCATGCTTTGCCTAAGTATTCCTTTCGAGTGTTTTTAAGTAAGCAGAAGTTGGTGAGTCTGATCAAATGTTTGTGGGAAGTTTGCTCCAGGTTTTGGGAGTGAAATAGGAATATAAGGATTTTCCAACAGTTTTACTGGACTTGTGTACAAAAAGAAGCTGTTTGTCTTTGGATCATAGTGATCTATTAGGGAAATAGGTAGAAAGTACAGATATTAGTGCAGGGCAGGCAGTAGGCCTATAGATAATGTTGTGGGCTGTTAAGAGTTGTAAGTAGGGTAGCCATATTGGGAGCTCCAGCCATTTTAAAGATTGAAGTGCAATGCAGTGATGAGTGGAATATGAACATTTTTATGGCAAATTTTGCAATTTTATTATAGCAGGTTTCAAGTTTTGATAAGAGAGAGATCTGAAGATTAGCAAAGATTTTGACACCATACGAGATGGAAGGTAAGGTAGGTAGGTATTAGAAAGAGTGATTCTAGTAGACTAGTTAACAAAAGGTGAATATCTGTAGGGCATACCTAATTTCTAATGCTATTTTCTATATGGAGGTCAAGTTGTAAGTTATCATTAATAATTACACCAAGCAGCTTGATGTGTGGGACAGTTTCAATCAGATTGTTATTTAGGGAATGAATGTTGAAATTTGTTTTAAATTCCTGTAGGTTTTTGAGGCAAAGAGTATGAGTGTAGTTTTGTTAGGATTGAGAAGCAGTTGAGAGTTGTTTAGCCAGAGTTCAATACATGAGAAAGCTTATTGAGTAATTTTTTGTAGGTCAGCTAAGTTATTATCAGTGCAGATAATAGCTGAATCATCAGCATATTGGATTAAAGAGGCTTGGCAGGTTACCGAGTGTAGATTGTTTATGAAGATGTTAAGCAAAAGACATCCAAGGATGGAGCATGGGATACTCCTGTAATAATTGCAGGAAGGAAGAAAGTGAGCCATGTCATTTTACTGGCTTCCATCTGTTTGAGAGGAAACTTGTAAACCATGCATGGGAGGTGGGTCTGAGACCAAGTGAGGAAATTGGTGTAATAATTTAGGATGGGAAACAGTATCAAATGCTTTTGAGAGGTCTAAAAATACTGTGGATGCAAGCTGACCAGAATCTCTAGCATGATTTATGGTATTTATGAATGATATTAGGGCCGTTGCAGTGTAGTGTTTAGGTCTGAAACCATGCTGGGTGGGGAACAGGAGGTTGTTATGAAGAAGGTATTAAAGAGCTGTGTATGGATACATCTTTCCAGTATTTTAGACAAAGGTAATAAGATAGCAATGGGGTAGTAGCTAGATAAATCAGAGCAGTTACCTCCTTTGTGAAGTGGGATAATATAGGCGTTTTTTTCAGATGCCTGGGACATAAAATTCAATAATTAACATGTTAATAAAAATACTGACTGGATATGCTATGGCTTCACCTGCAAGCTTAACATACTCAGCTGGGATGTTATCAGCTGAATTAGTACAAAGTTTGAGTTTTTGTTGAAGTTTTTTCATATGCTTGGTCGGGACTGGGTGAAGTGTAAAGGTAAGAGTAGTAGCTGGAGAATATTGTGTGACATCATAAACAGCATTATTTAGTAAAGATGTATTATTAGCAGAGGATTGTACTAGGTTAGATATGCTGTCAATGAAAGGAGAGTTAAAGAGGGTGGCAATTTGTACAGGAGATTTAACTGGGAAGGGGCTAGGATTTTGTTTTGTGCCTGGTTTAAGAAGTGAGCTGATTGTTGACCAGAATATTTTGGGTTTTGAGAGTAGTTTGATTGCTGGTAGGTATAGATTTGCTTTTTATCTGTTATAATAAGCTTCTTAACTTTATTACGGAGTTGGTGATGTAATAAATTGTCTTGGGTTTTATTTGTTGCTGTTTATTCCATGCTTTATTTCTAAGGTACATTTGTTGCTCGGTATAACGATATAGCCACGGAGCATGCTTGATTTTGATTTGTTTAGTCCTTGCTGGAGCTACGCTATTAAGTATAACTAAGAATGTGGTACTGAAGTAATTGACAGCTTCATCTAAAGAAGAGTTTTAGGGTGGCACAGTTAACTAATTTTAGTACACATAGAAAAGATACTAGATTAAACTTAGATAAGTTGTGGATTATCTTGTAGATGTGTTTGTTGGGATATGTTTGTATATTCTGATGGTATATGAGGATAAGTGGTTGTTTAGTGTATTGGGGAGAATACCAGTTTGTGTAAATTTACTAGGGTCTAATGCTAGGATCCAGTCAAGAATGGATCCTTGGTTGTGCTTTTTGTCATATCTTGCAGGGAACTGTATAATTTGTGTAAAGTTATAGAGGTTAATAGAGTAGGCAGGAGAGACTGATGTAAGATTAAGCCAGTTTATGTTAATGTCACCAAGAATGATAGTTTTATAGGAAATGTTAGCTGTGATCCAATTTAAGATATTTTCAAGTATGGGGATGTTATACCCTGGAGGAATGTAAATGACTACAATACATAGGTTTTTGGAAGTGTTCATTTTAAAGTGGTAAAGAGAAGTTCTGCATTACCAAATTTGGGGATAAGACCTGAATATTTGGTTATAGTAAAGTGACTTGTGTGGAATAATGTAATACCACCAGCTTTCTTGTGTAATCTGTCTAGTCTAATCATATCATATTCTGGAGGTAATTCAGTGTCTCTTATTTAAGGTTTTAGCCAGGTTTCTGTGGCAGCTAAGAAGTCGAGAGTATGCAATGCTGTCCAAGCATGGGATTCTGAGATTTTATTGCTGATCTGCGAAAACTAAGGGTAAAGAATTTAGATTCTTGCTTAGGGATGAGTTTAATAGGATAGGGGATGGAGGTTAGGTAATGAAGGGGCCTGGGTTAGAGTGAACATCACCAGCAAGGCAGATGAAAGAGAAATAGGTGGAAAGTAGTTTGTATATAGAAGGAGATTTAATTAAGTAAAAATGAGATTTAGTAAATTCTGAGTGATAAGGTACAAGTTTGATTTTTGGAGAGGTTAGTGTGGATGTGGGAAATAGACCTGGTGAAATGTTAGAGTAACTTTTTGAGTGTGTTGAGATAGGAGTAATTGATGTTGCAGAAGGAAATAGGAGGGTTAACAGCAGATGTATAATATGTTTTTAGCTGAAAAAGGATAAGAAAGAGTAGACCATGGGAAAAGATGACTAGGAGTGTATGCGGTGTTGAGGACGCCATATTATTTAATTGTAAACTGAGTAGAGGCTTGTTAACCTTAGATATGAATAGGGATAGAATTGATGGGTGATAGCAGAAAGAAGAATTATGGTGCACAAAATGGAAGAGATGTAGTGAATATAAATGAGTAAGTTGGATGATGATGTGTAATTTAATTCAGTATTTGACACATTAGAAGGGCCAGTAATCAAGGAGCCTGAATCCTCACCACTGACACTAGAAAAGAACGTTCACTTGGAATACAAATATATACACTCAGTGTTTTCAGAAGCAGACCTCTCTGCATTAAACACTATTTCCGTTAAGAGCACAGAGGGAGCACACTCAGACCGGAGTCTGGGTTTCACTAACTGTCTCCCTCCAGGTCCCCAGTAAGACTCCCCACTGGTACAGCTGCAGAGTTAAGTCCTCAGCCAAGTGCCTGAGCCAAGTCCTCTACCACTCTCTCTGTGGAATCAGTGCTTTGTGTCCCAACTCCAAGTAGCTGATACACACACACACTCTGACATTTAATTTTCACTCACATACACACACACACACACACACACACACACACACACACACACACACACACACACACCACACGCACACACACACACACACACTTAGTGAAGGCTATCACAGATTTACTAGCTATGCCCCATTCTGCCCAGACTATAAGGTAATTATCATTATCAGCCAGCTACCTAAGGTTCTTGCAAGGGTACACAATTATACTGAGAGAAATTAATATTAATACAAATGGTAATGCTGACCAAGCAGTAAGGCTTTCAGGAGTGTCCAGAGTTATCATCAAATGAATATATGCAAATACTCTCAAAGCTTAAATATTTTTTCTAAAAGGACCAGCCACAATGAGAAGTTTAAATAGATTTAATAATAAATAATAAAAGAACAAGAAAATGCTAAATGTCTATTCACAGTAAGCAGCAGAGTTTCATTCACAGGGAATATTAAAAATAACACCAATGGAAAGTTTTATACAGTTATAGAAAAACAGAATTTAGCTAGTCACACTATCTATTCCTGATTGACTAACAGAATTACTGTTCCTACTTATTGAAAAGAGCAAGGCAAGATAATGTGAGTGAGTGGTCCTTGTTGTCAGATCCAAGACAGAATATAGAATGCTGCTGAGACTTCAGTCTCCTCTAATATTACAGCATTATTTCTGTACAGAATGACATCACATATACCTGGTCATCTGACTCCTTCATGCACTATCCCCCATCATTAGCAGCTATCAGGGTTTTAGCGCCTATGTGTTACCATACACACAGATAGAGCTTTGCCCAGATATGATGCAGCTGCTGGAAGTCATAAAACCATAAAACCATTTCACTCTTTCTATTGGAGCTGTAACCTCTTCTCTAGCACAGACATTGCATCGCTGGCTCCCTTCAAAACAGTGGGATAACATCTTTATGGCTTAACTCATAAAGTAATTTAATTTCAAGAATATTTTACAAGGTCAGGTGGATTAAGAATAACCTCTTTACTTCCAGTATATACTGTTACAATGTATTCACATTGAAACAGTTACAGTAATGTATGAACATCTCTTTTCCTTCCAGCAGAGTACAATGTTGATACATTTTAATGCAAGCAAACCCCACACATACATTTTTCAGCACAAGCATCTGTACAAATCAGTTTGATATACAAATATACAAATGACATATAATTATTTACAAAATTCCAGGTAGCTGTGCTGGCATATGTTACAAATCTACTGCCCTATTTCTCCTGGCATGGCTGGCAGTACTTTCTATCATCACCAAAGGTTAGAAGGATGAATAGAAATGTAGTGTATATATCAGTAAGTCTGCTAATGCTCAAAAGTATAGGGATTGCTTTGACTAGCTAAAAAGTTAATGGGAGGATTTTTGGGAAGCATACGTGTAAGACTAGTGGGGGTGATTGGGAATTTGGGGTAGGGTAGGGGAGTGGAATGAGCCCAAGCATACAGAGAGTGAATGGAGCGGGTCAGACCTAGTCACCACTGCTGGTCTTACTACAAGAAACAGTCAGTAATGACAGGTAGTTTCAGTGAAGTTTAATGTTTATTATTAGAAAAAGTAAAGTCTAAATGTAGTGAGATGAGACAAAGAAAAGGGGAGAGATGCTAGGTGAGTGTATGTGAATACACGTGCATATATGTTGAAAGAATAAGAAATACAATTGTGCACTTGATACATAAAGATCAAGTAGGATTCATGATCACTGGAAAGCTCAGACCATATAAAATTAATAATAATATATATAGATTATGCAATAAACAGGAATGAATATGTGGCATTTTTAGTTTAGACACAGAAAAAGCTTTTAGTACCATATACAGGGATTATTTATTTATGTTATTTTTTTAACTTTCCCCGAATATTCATATAATTATTGCAAACTCTTTATAATGATAATAAAGCCTATGTTAAATGAAACCTTTTTACTCAGAAGAAATAAACATTAAAGGGGCACCGACAAGGATGTCCAATGTCATCTATACTTTTCACTCTAGGTATGTAACTATTGTCTAATATTATAAGAAGTAATACTGATAAAGAGTTTTAAGATACACATCAAATATATTACTCTTCACAGATGATATTTTATTAACATCTGCTGGTAGATAATATTTCTTTAAAGAAGCACAGAATATAATTTAAATAAAAAAGCTTAGGTGGTATTTCTAAACTGAAATGTAATTGTAATAAAACAAAATGTATAATTATGAACACAAAAGTAAACTATACATTTTTTAAAAATATACATTCTAGATATTGAAGAAAAATAAATGAATTGGGATTAACTGTAGCATCAACTATAGAACAACAATATAAATAAACGCAAATCGAATAACTGTTGAGATAAAACAAACTCAGACAGATGGAACAATGTGTTTTTACATTCAAAGAAAGACTAGTACTGATAAAAATGATACAATAAAAAACTTACACTTTATTCAAAAAGTTTTAATGGCCTCCTAAAGCTCAGATTAAGAAAATATAAAGAATACCGATTACCTCCTTGTAGTATCCTAATAAGTAAGAATAGCTTACAAAACACATGTTAAAATATGGAGTAATGCAGGGCTAGGATTTCTGGATATTTAAAGCTATGTTATAGTTTTTACTTTTAAAACTATTTATGCTCTGCTTAGCCAGGTTAAGCATTGCTTAGACATGAATTCTAAGCAGTGGTCAGCTCAGCTAAGCGGAATTGCACACCGCCAAGCACTGCTCAGCATCTAGCCCTTTAAACACAGTTTAACACTGCTTAGCAGTTTTACGTGTTCCTAAGCTGTGCTCAGCACTTTGAAAATGGTCCAATGATGGCAAAGGACAGAAATATGGCCTTATTTGAACCATGCAGGTGGGAATACAGCCATAACCTGTTGTAGTTTGATCTCTGCAGAACATGTCTGGCATTGGAGAGGAAGCGAGCTTTTGGGCACAGCGCTGGGGCATCCTGGAGTCCAGCATCATGGCTGGACTCCTCGTAGAACACCATGACAACAGACTGCTCCATGGTCAGTACCAGGGCTCTCAGTACAAAGCTGAGGCCTGGAACCATCTGGCACGTGACCTCACCAGTGCCACTGGAATCTCCCGAACTGGTGAGCAGGTACAGCATCATTATGCCGACATAAAGGGTAGGAAGGCAGTGCTCTTGGCCCAGTGGATTCAAGATGCTCGGGACTGGCATGCTCCAGCAGTTTGTAAGTATCCCAGATATAGCTGTGTCAAAGTTTAGCATGAGTATGTGATAGACAGGTATGCATAATGTTTGTTTCTCACCCCTACAGCTGCAGAAGAGAGGGCTATGAACATTGAGGCCCATGCCGACAGACTGACAAGGATGCGCTGACAGGCTGGTGAGTACAGCTCTATCTTGCAGTATATAGTGCCATAAAGTAGAAGGAGTAAATTGTCTACTGCCAGTAGGTATATTGTGTACTCTGTCTAATGAATAAAACACGTTTGTCACACTAACACTTATTCACAGGATGTCCATTAATAAAAGTGTCATTTCACTGTAATAAAAATATACAACAAACTGTTGTGTTTACTCTGGTATGTTGTTGCAGAAATAGAATGTGTACAGGTTCTTTACAGCAAATATGGCATTGACAGCATGAAATAACTGAGGCTGTTCTGGGAAACAGCTAGTATGCATTGCAGACTTGTGTTAACCATTGCTTTCCAGATTGTATTATTTCAAAGGAATAATACAGATTACAATAACTATCTGCCATGCATGAATTTCAAGACTACAAGGTCAGACTGTCCAACCCAGAGAGTATTAGTCAGAAATCAGTCAAGCAAGAAACACCAGTTTCCCAGTAGCTCAGGGTGATGGAAAATAGTATTGTTGTTCATTTTAGCACACCCAGACATGGTTCAAATTAGGGAGTGGTACTAAGATGTGTGCATATATGCACAATAGAAACACCTGAATATTTGCAGAAACAGTCAGAAAGTGTTAACAGATATTTTCCCCACAGGTCTCACAGGTAAAAAAATGTGTGTAGTAGCTGTATGAAGGGTATACTAATACACCAAAATATGTGTAGAAACAGTCAGAAAGTGTTAACAGATATTTTCGCCACAGCTCTTACAGGTAAAGAAATGTGTGTAGTAGCTGTATGAAGGGTATAGTAATATGCATGAATATTTGTAGAAACATTCAGAAAGTGTTAACAGATATTTTCTCCACAGCTCTTACAGGTAAAGAAATGTGTATAGTAGCTGTATGAAGGGTATACTAATACAACCTGTACAACTGTTCCACTGTCCAACCCTATATGCCCGCAAATGACAACAGGATAGGTACATACATCATGCCCTCTCCCTAATACATGTCTCTCAAGTGTTATGCTGTCACAGAGAGTGGTCACTGCAGCCAATAACCTTGGACACAGATGGGAATCCAGGGAAGTATGCCAGTAGCAGACACACACAACAGCAGTGCAGGGTACCCCTTTTATGTCAGATATGTAAACCTGACATGTCTGCCCCATACCATTACAGGTTGACAGTTTAACATGTATGTATGTGATACACAAGTTATGGGCCATAGGTGGATGTAAAGTGAGGGCAGACCTCTAGAGTATTGAGCAGTACTGTTGTGAAAAATAGCAGCCTATGCAGTTGTTAATGGACTTTTTTTCTCTCCCCCAACCTCTCATCTGCATCACTAATTATTATTCATATACTACATGTAGGTTTTTCTCAAAACCTAATGTTGGGACGTATGTTCCATTATTGTTCATATAATTAATTGGTTGCATGTTAACATACCTTGTTCAAATACCATCATTGGAGGCCTGTTGCTGTTATTGTTAGTGGCATGCTGTTACAATGCTTATTGTTGTCCCATTTATGCATGTGTTCTGTTTGCTATGCAACTGTTTCAAATCTGTTGTTTTGGTTTAATTGGAACACCCATGCATGCTGTTAAAACCAATTTTGAAATATTTTGTTCATGACTAACCAATATCTCTTGGAAAATGACAACAAAATAGCATGTTTGGGAAGGCTGATCCCAGTGGATCCACCTGTCCTGCCCCATCTGGCTGTGGCACTGGGCCCCAGCACATCTGGGACTCACCCTGGAACTTCTACCTTTGCAGGCCCTGCACCACCTTCAAGTGGAAACACCTCAGGGGATGGGGCCCACCCACCCAGGCACGGGTATTGAGAGGATCCCGTCATCCGCCACCAGTTCCGGGGTATGATGCACAGCGTCATCTGCTCCAAGTTGGGTGGGCAGCTGTGCCAGATGGAGGGCCACCTGGCACACCTTAAGGGGCAAGCTGCCCCTGTTGTCTAGTCCCCAGCACAGCCATCATTGGGGATGTGAAGGTGTAGTGGTGACTGCCTGCGGGTGAGGATGTCAGTCCCACTGTAATCCATATGGGGGTTCATGGGCCTCTGATTCCCAACCACCTAACCAGTCCAAGGTGTTTATCCCCCACATGTGTCATATACCACCCCTGTCTGCTGTCTTGTCTGCCTCCCTACGCAACCTACCTCCTCAGAAGTGCATACAATCCTTTCCCAACATCCCACTCTCATCTTACAAAGAAAAAGGGCATCTGCCCCCCCAAGAAATCACCCCATACGTAGTTATCCAGTTTGCACACATGTCCACTGGACACATGTAATCTGGTCCAATTGTCTTCACAACACATTTCTGTTGTCTTCGCCCCTCCCTCTGGGGTTTGAGGGTCCAAATTCATCTCCAGATTCTGTACAAATGCACAGCTGTTGCTGTATAAGAAATGGACAGCTATGGACCTCCCCTACACCTGTCCTGCACATCACTAGCTACCTTTCATATTGTTTTTCACTCTGCATGTCCCTTTTTCACCACTTTCCTATCACCCCTTTTTTCTTTTCTTTATTTAGAATTAGCATGGGTGTAAGCGAGAATAAGTGAGCTAAGCAAAGCTAAGAGGACATAACTGTCTGTTAGCATCACCTAGCTTCACGCAAAACCACACAAACCCACTTAAAGCCACTTAAAACTGATTTAATCACTCTTATCTCCATCAGCCCATGTTCTGCCCAGCAATAAAACAGATGGCTCTGGCTGGTCTCAAAACCAGGACCCTGTACACTATAGTCAGAGCAATGTACCACTACACCATTTGAACTGTAGGAATGTCTAATACTTTTTCAAACATATCATGCTGTAGAGGCATTCAACAGTAGGGAAAAAACTCTGTGGAATCAGTCATGTTTTGTATATATCAATCTACACAAACACACACACACATATATATATATATGTATGTATGTATAGTGATACATATATGTGAAAAAAGCATATACATGACATATACATATATATATATATATATATATATATATATATATATACATATATATATATATATATATATATACATATATATATATATATATATATATATATATATTGTGTGTGTGTATATAACATGCAGTGCAGTCATACATCAGAATCATACCTCTCAACCTCTTACTGCAATAAATCTGAACAAAGTCTGTCAAGATGGAGGGACAAGCGGCCAAAAATAGGGGCATATTTTAAATATCGCTCTTATAAACTTAGAAAGTTGCTACAGTAACAGGGTTTGTTTCAGCATACATTTTTTGAAGGATATGAGGTCTGAAACTGAAATGTTTGTCATTATTTACTAACATAAATCCTCAGATCATCACAGTGATTTACCAGACAAAAACAAATAATTTGTGGAACAGAACAAAAATATGAGCCAAACATCTGGACATTCTGTGAAACGCCTGGCAGCTGAGATGTATGCTTAGAACCCCTCAGTGCAATGAATCTGGACCAAGCCTGACAAAGTGGAGGGACAAAAGCATGATAACAGGGACATATCTGAAATACATGAGTAGATAAGCTGAAAGAGTTACTACAGTAACAATGTCTGTTCTAACATATATTGACTGAAATATCACAAGTCCAAGACTCATTTGTTTCTCATTAGTTAGTGACCTCAGTCCTCACATCATCTGACTGATTTGTCAGAAATACACAACAGTTATGGAGACCAGACCAAAGATATGAGCCACACAACTGGACATTCTATGAATATCTGGACATAACATTAGGGGAACTACACTGAGCTGCCAAGTAGGTAACCTAACACCGTCCAAACTACAGTCAGACCAACACAACACTGCCCCAAATCAGCTCTGGGGACTTACACATGCATTTGCAAATATATCATTCACTACAGGGATGTAACAGTAGTGAAAAACAGACACCGGTGTGAAACTGCATACCCACAATCAATTGCGCCACAGTCACAGCGACATACTGGTAAGTCAACTGAATACTAGAGTATAATAACTGTGTGAACAAAACTATCCTGTTTGCCACTCACACACTACCCCTACATATACTGCCCCAAGTCACAGTGTAGTAGGAATCCTGAGGTGGTACGGGGCATGTCTCAGTCTGCCCCTACAAACATATACAACTGATAGACCACCAGAAACTGGAGCACCATGCACAGTCAGATAGAAAGGGCCCATGAAACTCACATGTACCACCCCCCTCCCTACACAGCCCAACTAACATTTACACACTACACTGCTACCCAATCCTGACAGTCTGTTAACAATGGCCAGACATACACAGACCTCTCAGCTGTACATATTCCCACAGAATGTCCAGGCTTTGGCCTCATATATATGACCTCTTCCTCGTAACATGTCTGGGAGTCTGCTACATCACTGGGATATCAGGAATGAAGGCACTAAATAATGTTATACCATACCTATCAACCTCTTAGTGCATGACATCTGGACAAAGACTGATATAATTGGGGGACAGAGGTCCAAAAACAGGGGCATATTGGAAATATTGCTGTTATAAACTGAGAAAGTTGCTGGTGTTACAGGGTTTGTTGTAACATATCTTTTCCGAAGGATATGAAGTCAGAAACACAAATGGATGTCAGCATTTACTGGCTGCAATCCCCAGAGTATCCTACTAATTTGCCAAGGACAAAAAACATCTGGGGAACCAATCGAATATAACAGGCAAACCTCTGGCCATTCTGTGGATAGCCCTACAGTTGAGAGTTATGTCATCCACATAAAACTGTCAGACTTAAAATCATGCAGAAAATGCATGTCCAGACAAACCCTGTTAAACTAGCATTATTCCAACTGTATAACAGCAACACTTACATTCTGCCCCTAAGTCTGGAACCTTCTCCCCCATTGTGCTGGGCTGTCTCCACAAGTCTTGCTGTAAGAGGTATTCCCACATACCCTCTGTGATGCTGTAGCTCACACACCTCCATGATGTCCTCCTCATAGGCAAGGAAAAGGAGCAATGCCCACATGAAGTACTCAATTATCGGAGTGTGTTGCCATGCCATTGGCTACTGGAATAACAGCACAGCTGTTCTGCATGTAATTAGCAAGTGGGGGACACCAATTGGTGCACAGGCCATCACCTGCTCATGGGCATTACCTACAAAAGGCAAGCAGCTACCTATGCAAAACAGGTCTATACCTCTACATAAGTAGACAGAGAGAGAGAGAGAGAGAGAGAGAGAGAAACAACCAAACAAACCACACAAACCAACAATCCAACTATTCAAGACTACTTGGGGAAAAAAAGAACAGGTATGTGAAACAAGTAAGCATGTAATAGAATCCAGTAGTGGGTATGTAATAATGGAAAATAGGAAGTTAAACAAATACGTCTCAACAAGACTTGCTGTACTGATATATTGCTGATCAATTAATGACCTATGGTCATAGCATCTGGCTCTGTCTGCAGTAACATAGATCACAGGTCAGGCCCCTGAATACCCCAGAAAAGGACAGCTCGCATATGACTACTACTGGAGTGTCTGTCGAACAATACTGACTGTGACACTGCTAGGCCAGCCACTGGGATGTTGTAAATATCCATAGGTTACTTGTGAATACAACTATGATACACATGTTTGTCTTGCAAATCTAAGAGACCTATACAGGGTATGTGCATAGTAAACTACTGTTGCAGAAGTGTGTGTTGAACTGCATGTGTTATACTGAGCTTATACATTTCAACTGTCCAGTGTTCTGCATACTAACCACACGTGTGCCTAATATTTGTAGTCATTTACACATAGAGTTGTGCTACTTCTGGCAGATCATTGGCAAATCTGTGAACACTGACATAAGAACATAATAGCATACTTATGAATGTTGGACATCCTGCAAGGTATTTCTGTGAATGTGAAGCCTACTGTGCTATCAACTGACTTAAGTATGTTACAGCAGTATTAATAAAGTGTCACTATTTTTGGGCCTTCCCCCCATTTATGTGTGCTGTCATCCAGATGTCCTGCTCTAACAGGTTGGAAGCTATGACTGAGCAGAAAGAGTGTAACTACAGTGTGCCATACTGACACAGAACAGAAATGCATAACAGGTATCACCTGTGCACATATATGTATGAGAAGTTGTAGCTGGAAGCTGCAAAACAACAGACATGAGTTGCAAGTAGTCAGGTAAATAAGCTGTACATGTTGCACACGTGTGTAATCTGAGTTACAGTGCATCCAACAGACAGAAATGTCTACAGCTTCTGGTTGTTGCATTGCCCTGACACAGAAATGGGTACTAGAATAAGCATGATTATCAGGTTGAAATTGGAAAAGTATCCAACTGTGTTATGACCTTGTGTCCATGCCTACTACAAACAGCTACATGAGCAACTACATAGCTGTATGGACTCAACAATACCTGACTTGTAAAACCCACCTGCACCAAGGTAGAGTAATCCCCTTTGGTGGACAGCAGCAATACACAAACCACATAATAGGCTGCTATACTGGCTGTACATGGCCAAGTAGGTGTAGGCACCAACTTGGAAGCATGTCCACCTTTGTCTGAACAAGCATATAAGGTCACAGGTGAATCACTGTAAGGCTAACTATGAGTACAAATTGGACACATCCACTCCACCAAGGCCAATCACAATGCCATCTTCACATATGTCTCCAATCTTAGAGGCAACAACCCAACCCATCCTGTACTGGTGGTCAGTCACACCACATATGCACATGCCATAGCTATAGCCAACCTGCTGAAGACAGGTTAAGTGAAAACATCCCCCCCATCCCCATCAGTATAGGTGGATATGCACAGCACCTGCATCCCTCCCCCTCATCATCAGGGAGCAGGTCCATAATGTCTATTCAAAGGCAACAAACTGAAGTCCCCATGAGACCTTCCCTGTCTGCATCCTACATGAACTCAGGCATGTGCTCCCAGCTCCATTACACACTGTAGTCAAACAAAGCCTGAGCACCATTCACACCCATCTGCATGGAAGATGGCCACTGTAATCCCTCTACACAGAAGCAAATGATGAATGGAGGATTATGCAATTTACTGGCCCTCAATGGGGGAAACATGACACGTTAAGACTAGGAGTGCAATGCAGGCTCATACTGTGCTGATAGCTGACAGGGGTATGATGTGGTTGTAAATGGTGGCTAGTGCTAGTCAATGTTGATGTGCAGGTTCTGTAACAAATGTATGAGGTTCTGTGATGTGTGTCCCTGTTTATGTCTTCCAGGTGCAATGCATCGCGCCAGACAGCCGGCATACACAGAGGCTAAAATTGCTCTGATCATTGACAGCATAATCCAGCACTACGGGGTCATGTTTGGCAGTAACCAACAACATCTGCGGGACAACCTCATCCACAGGGTAAATGATGTCGACCTGCATGCATGAACATACGAGCAGGTCAGGAACTGTGTGACTGACCTAATCCACCATCCCCGGCGAAGGGCTGCTGCCGTGGCCAGGAACCGCACAGCCACAGGTGGGGGTCCTGCCATGCAGGCCCCACTTACATCCACCGAGAAGCTCCTTGCCAACCTTGGGGCACCCACCACACACCAACATCAAAGTGAAGACACCCACATTGTGGAGGTGGGTGGCACCCAGACAACAGGCGACGAGAGTGCAGGTAAGGCCCCAGTGGACATCAATCGACTAGTGTAGCAGCTATACTGGCATCCATAGAGTATCTAGAGGCATATATCTGGTCAAAATGCAGTTGTGGGTGGGATTTTGTAATGCATAGAAGTGCACATCTATGGTGAAGCACAGAAAATTGTGTAATATTGGAGCATGTACTGTAAATGTGCAGAAAAGCTGCATTCACCTTGTGCCAATGCCACATGTGAGTTTGCTGACAATACCTCTTTCCAATAACTACATAGGTCCATCTGACTGGGTGTGGGACAGCAGCTGGTGAGTATGGCATTGTCCTGTTGTGGTTCACCAATACCCCAAGCATGTTAAGGGCATGCATTTTACCATGCACACAACTGTCACTCCTAACCATATTGCAATATGTGCATTTTCACTTGTGGTGGGGTTAACTGCACTTCATCACAGTGGTCACCACAGGGGCCTATTTGCAGGAGATGCAACATTTCTGTAGCATACCTCACAACATGTCAGTGCAAGAAATCTGAACAGAGACTGACAAAATGGGGGGGGGGGGGGGCAAAGGCCAAAAATAGGGACATATTGTAAATATTACTCATACAGTGGATATAAAAAGTGTACATACCCTGTTAAGATGCCAGGTGTTTATGACATAAACAAAATGAGACCACAATAAATCATTCCAAACCTTTTCCTACCTTTAATGTGACCTATAACCTGTACAATTCAATTGAAAAACAAACAAATCTGTTAGGGGACTAAATATGAAGAATAAAAATGTACAATAAGCTGGATGCATGTGTGCACACCCTTAAAATAATACTTTGTTGAAGCACCCTTTAATTTAATCACAGCATTCAGTCTGCTTGGGTACACACCTGCCATCGATTAAAGAGACTCTGAGTAACACCAAAAACTGGTCAGCCATCCTAGTAGGGTTTTCCTGACATTTACTCATTTGCCTGGTACAGCAAAAGCCATGGTTTGCAGAGAGCTTGCAAAGCATCAAAGGGATTTCATTGTTGAAAGGCATGAGTCAGGAGTAGGGTACAAAAACATTACCACAGCATTGCATATATCATGGAACACAGTGAAGAGAGTCATCAAAAGGTGGAAAAAATATGGGACAACCGTGACATTGCAAAGAACTGGACATCCCTCCAAAACTGATGAAAAGATATGCCAAATACTGGTCAGGGAGGTTGCCAGGAGACCTACAGCAAGAATGAAGGAGTTGCAGGAATTTCTGGCAAGTACTGGTTGTGTACTACTTTGGCAACAATCCCCTGTATTCTCCATATATCTAGCCTATGGGGTAGGGTTTAAAGATGGAAGCCTTTTCTCACACAGAAAAACATCCAGGCCTGGCTACAATTTGCAAAACTATACATCAAGTCTCCCAAAAGCATGTTGGAAAATGTATTATGGTGTAATGAGGCCAAGGTCAAACTTTTTGTCCACAATTACAAAAGGTACATTTGGTGCACAAACAGTACTTCGCATCACCAAAAGAACACCACCCCCACGGTGAAGCATGGTGTAGGCAGTGTCCTTCTTTGGGGTTGCTGTTCATAAGCTGGAACTGGGGCTCTAGTCAAGGTGGAGGGAATTATGAACAGTTCCAAATACCAGTCATTTATGGCCCAAAACCTTCAGGCGTCTGCCAGAATGCTGAAGATGAAAAGGATTTTCATCTTTCAACATGACAATGACCCGAAGCATACATCCAAATCAACAAAAGAATGGCTTCACTAGAACTCAATCAAGGTTATGGATTGGCCCAGCCAGAGCCCAGACCTAACTCCAATAGGAAATCTGCAGTGTGACCTGAAGAGGGCTGTGCACAAGAGATGCCCTTGCAATCTGACAGAGTTGGAGGGCTTTTGCAAGGAAGAGTGTGCAAATATTGCTAAGTCAAAATGTGCCATGCTGATAGACTCCTTCCCAAGAAGACTGAATGTTGTAATTAAATAAAATTATCAGTTTAAGGGTGTGCACACTTATGCAACCAGCCTATTGTACATATTTCATGTATTATATTTTACACCTAACACATTTGTTTGTTCATGAATTGGATTGCACAGGTTATATGTCACATTAAAGGTGGTAAATGTTTTGAAATGATTTATTGTGGTCTCATTTTATATATTACAAAAACTTGGCATATTAACAGGGGTGTGTACACTTATTATATCCACTGTAAGCTTAGAAAGTTGTTGGTGTAACAGGATTTGTTTTAACATACAGTTACTGCAGGTTTTGAAGTCTGAAACTCAAATGTATGTCATTAATTAGTGATGTCAATCCTCAGATCATACCAGTAATGTGTCAGACAAACACAGGATTTATGAGGAACAGAGCAAAAATATGAGCCAGACATCTATATATTCTGTGAAAATCGGTACGATTGTAAGGTATGTTCTGTAGGAGTTGCCACTGTATTCAGGTGAACAGCAATAATGTGTACATGGGTGCAGTGTGTGCTAGGTGAAAGCCCATCACCTACTAGCACTACTCATGTATCCCAGAGGTGTATATTAGTAGTAACATGGAGTGAAAATGGCTGCACTGCATGATGTCGAGGGCCTGCCCAGAGTGTGTATGTTGTGGTCTGACTGTGTGTCGTGCATGTCACCATTTGGATATTGTGAGGTCTGTGTAATGCCTTTGTGCCACCTCACCTGTGTGTGTGTGTTTGTGTGTGTGTGCACCAGCCAAACTTATAGTGCAGGTATTAATTACATATGTTGTCTTCCCCTCACAGGTAGCAATGAGGGCCATGGTCCCTCCCACTCAGAACCTGATGTCAGTGTCTCTGCAGACTCTGACGATGGTTGTGGTGGTCATAATGAGGCACAGGTGGGGGTTGTCAGGGGCTGAATCTGTACCATCACTTGGCATCCCACTGTTGACCACAGTGCCCCCACACACAGTCACAATGTCCACACATACCCTGTCCTCAGCAGCCACAGACAATGGACAGTTGGTGGGTGGTGGCATGGAACAGGCTAGTGTGGTGACTATGGCAAGTGTGAGTGTAGACACTAGCCATAGCCAGAGTGCAGGCAAGGTCCCACATAGGCAGATTGACAGGGGTGCTCAAAGGAGGACTGCTGCCCATCAAGCCCCTGTCACAAGTGCCACAGTAGGTGTCACCAGACTCATGTTTCAGTCTGTCATGGAGGCACAGGCATGTATGGAATGCAACACCAAATAATCAGGGTCTTGGATACAACACTTCCTGGCATCTGTGATGATCTATATGACCTTGTGGAGGCCACATTTCACAATACTGAGGTCCTGAATAGATGGAGGGGTGAGACTTTGGCAATCCTTGACCGTGGAATGTATATGCTGGAGCGTGTGGTGGGAGTCAGCCATGTGGTCATAGATCAGTGCCAAGATCAGCTGAGAATCTACGGGGATGTGCATCTTCACACTCCTGTAGTGGCAGTACTGCCACACCACATCGGAGCAGGCCATGGGCATGTGGTCCTGGCCGGTCCCATCAGGGACACGGATCCAGCAGACGGCAGTCACCATTGGGGAGTAGTACTGCATCTGGCCTTGGGCCTGGTGGTGCCAATGATACCTCTAGCAGGACCAGTTCCCATGTCCGTGGACGGTTATGGTGAACTGTACACCCTGCCATGTATGGTCCACAGCTGTCCAACAAACCTCTGTGTAGGGCAGCCACATGGTGTGATTGTGTGCATACAAACACACACAAATATCTATATAACATGCAGGTTACCTCCAGACCCACACAACACCTCTACACAGCCCATTTCTAGAACACCCCTCCAAATACACACACGATGTCAACCATATGGCCCAGACTAGGCCTCTGGTAAACCCACACCACACCCTGTGCATATGATGATACCTGTGCCACATCTCTGTCATCCATACCATCGATGCTGGGACATGCTAATATGCATCTGATGTACAGGGTGAATATAGTATAGTGTAGCTATGTAATGCTGTGTAAGATACTGTCTGCTTACATTTGTTATGGGTACACATCAAAGTGTATGTACCTTATTAGCCATGATGCATTATTGGTGTTAGTACCACTGGCTGAATGTAGTATGACATGCTGTATTCACTTTGTGTTCCAGGTGTCTGTGTGTCTGCAGGCTGTGGCCCTGTAGACATTACCAGTGTGGAGTATGGCAGAGTAGAAACACATTGACCATTTCATAGCCAAGGTACAGCTGTATATGTACACGTTTACCAGGTGTATATGCATGGAACAGTGTGTGAGGGACACTGTTGGCAGACAGTTTGACTTTGCATACATGCATACCCCTTGTCACAGACAACTAGCCTTCATACATGTCACCTCAGTGTTCTGTAGTACCACAGGCTCATACATACAGAGGAGGTTACCAGAGTACTGGCACTAGGTCCCTCAAAACCCTAGCCATGACCTTAACCCCAACAGATTCACCAATCCTGTGGCCACACAGTCGTCACAGAGCCTTCTCATGTCTACATACTGCAAACACATAGGCAACATGCAATGTGTGTGTGACATTATCAATTGTGGAGTGTGGGATACAAGTTGTAGTCATGTGACAGTTGGCAGTACATAGCATGCCCACAGCAAGTGCAACACAGGATGTCCACTGGTATGCTAGTATGACACCTTTTTTGTGTGATTTTACCTTCATTTACAGTATTTCTCATGACATTAAGGTGCTTCTGATGTGCAGTCACATCTCTATGCAATCAATACAGACCTGTATGACATGTGTCTTGTCCCACAGTTCTGGGACCTCTTTTAACTGTTTCAGTTGTAAGCACAGATACACTCTGCCAAACATGGACTGCAACCTGCAGGGTGGTTCAGACATACCTGTCAACCGTACAGTTTGCACAGACTGTCCTCATGCATGCCACATATCAGTAGTGCATTTTCTCATACACCTGTGTCTGTCTGGCACATTGTTGCCAAACCTCTGCAGGCTGCAGTCATAACATAATGGCAGACATTATGAGTTACACACTTCATACCATTCAGTCCATCTATGCTAATGCAAGCCCTGTCATGCTATCACCGTTTGTAGGAGCAATATATAGGTTTCCCTATTATGTGTCCTTCGTCACCTCATTATATATGGGTTTGTGAACAGTCCTTGCTCCAACAGCTTGGGAGGTATGGGTACAGATGGTGGCCATACCTCTGACATCTACATATATGTGCAGATTGTCCTGATTTCTAACATATGGTTTCTTCACATTGGTCATGTACATGTAGTTTTCTGGCCAACATCTGGTAAAACCATGACAGACTGACTTTGTAGGTTAATGACAGCTATTGTCATGTAGCAATATATACCCTTTGGAAGGTGCATTCAGTTGCATGACCTGTGCTACTATCCATTTCCCATGTGTGTCACAGCAATATGTGACATGTGTGCCCTATGTTTGCTGTTTGCCCCAGATGTACATATGGCATTCACCTGATGTCTGTCTGTAGACTGCTGCAAAGTGATGTGATACAGTGATAGGGTAACAGTCTGTCTATCAGCATTATGTTTCAGACAGGTACGAGATCTGCTGCTGCCGTGTGTGTCACTACAGTGACTGTGACAGTTTGGCAATGTGTCTCATAAATGCCCATTGTTAGGGGTCATAGACAACATATTGGTTGTAAACATCAGGGTATTCCATATACATATGTGAAAATGGCTGGTACAGGCTGTACAGTTTAACATGTTGCATGTACAGCAGATGCCATTAACTGGCTCTGCAAAGTAATGCCATGGTGAGGGAGTCAACAGGCCTTAAAGAGCTATACCAACACACACAACAGTCACAGGGAATATGCTTATCAGACACACACACAGAGTATCATAGTTACCAGTATTGAGTTTAGAACTCCTACCTATCTAGGTTTTGGTACTACAGTGTTATGCAGTTATCACATGAGCCATGTGGCTAATAGGGTTAAAGAGTGTCCCAAGGTATTTCTAAGGTGTATAACATCACCAGTCCTTGTAAAGTATGGCAATGGGGAAGTGTGCTGGGAGGGAAAGGCCTCAAAATACTGTACCCTACAAATATACACACTTACAAACGCTTACACACACACTTATACACACACACACATTTGCCAGGACTGAGGCTAGACCCCTGCCTATCTAATTAATTGTACTGTAGTATTACACAGTTATTGCATGCAGCACAGGGTGTATAAGGCTGAGAAGTGTACACAGGTACTTCTATGGTGGATGACATCAGCAGTCCTTCTAAAGAGGGCAGTGGGAAGTGTAAGGGTGGATCACACCTCAAAATGGCAAAACCCATGCCCCCAGAGGATATGGCCTCAGCCAAACACACACACACAACCACAGAGAATACTGTTCTCAAACACACACACACACACACACACACACACACACACACACACACACACACACACACACAGTATCACAGTAACCAGTATTGAGTTTAGAGCCCCTACCTATCTAGTTCTTGGTACTACAGTGTTATGCAGTTATCATATGCTCCACAGAGCTTATAGAGTTGAAGAGTGTCCCAAGGTATTTCTAAGTTGTATAACATTGCCATCCCTTGTAAAGTATGGCAATGGGGAAGTGTTCTGGGAGGGAAAGGCCTCAAAATACTGTAACCTACAAATATAGACACTTACAAACACTTACACACACACTTATACACACACACACATTTGCCAGGACTGAGGCTAGACCCCCTGCCTATCTAATTAATTGTACGGTAGTATTACACAGTTATTTCATGCAGCACAAGGCTTATAGGGCTAAGTGTAAACAGGTACTGCTATGGTGGATGACATCAGCAGCCCTTGTAATGAGGGCAGTGGGAAGTGTAATGGGTGGAACACACCTCAAAATGGTAAAACCCACACCCTCAGAGGATATGGCCTCAGTCAAACACACACACACACACACACACACACACACACACACACACACACACACACACACACACACACAGTGTCACAGTTGCCAGTATTGAGTTTTGAACCCCTACCTATCTAGTTGTTGGTACTACAGTGTTATGCAGTTATCACACATGCCACAGAGCTTATAGGGTTGAAGAGTGTCCCAAGGTACTTTGAAGGTGCATGACATCACCACCCCTTGTAAAGTATGGCAATGGGGAAGTGTACTAGGAGAGAAAAGCCTCACAATACTGTATCCTACAAATATACACACTTACAAACACTTAAACACACTTATATTTGCCAGGACTGAGATTAGAACTCCTACCTATCAAGTTATCTGTACCATACTGTTACATGATTATTGCATTTGCCATAGAGCTTATAGGGCTGAGGGGTGTCTAAAAGTACTTTTAAGGTGAATGATATCAACAGCCCTTGTAAAGTAGGGCACTGGGATGTGTTGTGGATGGGAAGGTCCACAAAACACTTTATCCTACGAACCTACAAACTTATACACACACATGCACATTTGCCAGTACTGAGAGTAGAACCCCTGCCTATCTAGTTATTTCTACTACAGTGTTACGCAATTATCACATGCACCACAGAACTTATAGGCCTGAGGCCCGTCCAAAGGTACATCTAAGATGAATGACATCAGCACATCTTGTAAAGTAGGGCAATGGGAAGTGTACTGGGTGGGGAATGACTAAAACTCTTACTCCTACACACACACACACACACACACACACACACACACACACACACACACACACACACACACACACACACACACACACACACACACACACACACACCTCCACACAACCACACTTACATATGCCAGGAATGAGGTTATAACCCCTACCTATCTAGTTATTTGTACTATAGTGTTATGCAGTTATCACACATGCTACAGACCTTACAAGGCTGACAAGTGCCCAGAGGTGCTTCTAAGGTGAATGACTTCAGCAGGACTGCTAAAGTAGGGCACTGGGAAGTGTTGTGGGTGTGGAAGTCCTCAAAATACTTCAGTCTACAAACATGCACAGTTTTATACACACACAAACACACACACACACACACACACACACACACACACACACACACACATTTGGCAGAACTGGGAATAGAACCCCTGCCTATCTAGTTATTTGTAATATACTGTTACATAGTTATTGCACACACCACATAGCTTATAGGGCTGGAGCTGTGCAAAGGTACTTCTTAGGGGAATGACATCAGCAGGACTACTAAAGTGGGGCAGTGGGATGTGTACTGTGTGGGAATGGCCTAAAACTGTTTCATCTACAAAGAAATACACACACACACACACACACACACACACACACACACACACACACACACACACACACACACACACACACACACACACACACACACACACACACACACACACACACACACTTACATTTCTCAGGACTGAAATTAGAACCCACTACCTATCTAGTTATTTGTACTAGAGTGTTACACAGTTATTGCACACACTACAGAACGTATAGGGCTGACAGGTGTCCAATGGTACTTCTAATCTGAATGACTGCAGCAGATCTTGTGGAGTAGGATAATGGGAAGTGTACTGAGTGGGAACAGTCTCCTAATACTTTGACCCACAAAAAACACACACATATACACACACACACACACACACACACACACACACACACACACACACACACACACACACACAGGCAGGTGATGTGATATTATAACCCCCACCTGAGTACTATTACACAATGGAGCTCACCTTCATGCTGGCACGTGTGACTGGATATGACCGGTATGTCACTGTCCACAGCAGGACATCACTCTATGCCATTCAGGGTATCTGTGTGTGTACCTCTCTCTCTATGTGTGCCCCCTGTGGGTTTCTCTCTATAATTGTCTATCTTTCTCTTCCACATGTCTATGTGTGTATATGCTTGACATATTGTTAAGTGTTGCCCATATATATGTCTGTGTATCACATGAAACAGATGCAAATATATCACATATGGGCCACCTGCAGCTAGCTGAGGGTAATCCTGTCTGATGGGGGTGTGTAGAGACAGTTAAGGTGTACATGTCTATATGCAAAGTTGTGTATAGGTTGGCAGTTTGCTATAATGTTACTGACATCACAGCCCAGGTTGATGCTGTGTCTGCAGGTTGATGGTCCCATCAAGGCAGGGTCTGGATTGTATATGTTTTATTTTTATATATATTTCTTGATACAATAGTTTATTATATTTTCATTTATAATTGTTTTTTATACTCATTGAACTTGACTAGGAGGTTTTATAAGATTTATAAGATTTTGTCTTGTGCTTTAAATAACTGAATATACATTTCTACTCATGTTTGTTAAACTGCTTTATTTGTTTTAGCAGTTTAATTGATGATTTTTATTAGTGGATTGAATTAAAGTTGATTAATTAATTAATGGATGGGTGGTCTCCATCTGGCTGTTTCTTCACATATCTTATTTATATCCTATCTGTGTTGGGTAGGTGTTTGGGGTAAGGCCTTAGTGTTTGCAAGACCGGGTTCTCGTGTGTTTTTGCCTCTGAGGTGTCCATTGTTTGGGTTTTGTTTTGTTGTGGACCTCCACTTACATGGCTGTGTGTTGTGTATTTGCAGGTGATGTGCACATTCTCCATTTGTCTGGCCAGTGATTCCCTTTCTCCTTAGGTGTGTCTCTTTGTCCTTCTGTAGTCCAGTCAAAGGCTTTGGCCACAATGGCTGCTGTTATGTATTTGTAATTCTGATGTGGGATGGGTACTCTGAGTGTACATATTTAGCAGGTTGTCCATCATTGCACCACTCCATTTGCTGTGGGTCCTTAGATGGTTTGTGTTGCTATACATTATTATGAGGCTACATGTTGGCCTAGTTGTCATACCATCACAGGCTGACGTCTGCACAGGCCCAAATATGACAGTCAGACAAAGGCCCACACATGAAGACAGGGTGTTAATAATGTTCTGCCAAACACATACAGTTGGGAGACCACTTTGGTGATTGCTTGTTTGCTCTTATGGACTGTCTGCCATTGCTGTTTTGACATGATCCTTTCTTTTCAAATGCAATGTTAAGACAAGCAGAACAGATATACAGTGCATACTTGTGCTCCTTCTGTGACAACCTGTGTCATTCCAGGGGTATGGCTGGTCAGTGACATGTTGTCAGTGCTGACACAGCAATCTGTCATTATTTTCTGACCTTAGTCTTGCATGATTTCATTTATAAGACTAGCCAGATTGATTAATTAACTGAGCCTCTGTCAAGAAGAGCCAATGAAGTGATCCCTCCATTTTATACTCACATTCAACATAATTAAACAATGGAATAATTAAACAATTAAATCATTGATTGAACCATTAATTAAAACTACTTCATATTTAATGACTTACAATTTATTAGAATGCCTTATAAAAACATGTTTTAACATATTATTAAAAACCCCTAATAAATATTTTAAAATCATAAAATCCTTACTATTACGAAAACATTTTGTTTGTGTTTATAATCAATCTAAATTTCTAAAAATCAGAAAATAACTATCTTTCAATACATAAATACCATATTAATCCATAACTTGCATAAATAAATATCTAAAAACTGTCAGTTAGATTTGATAAACATCAGTTTGTGTATGAATATAGCCTATACTAATCTAATAAACTTAATAGCGAAAGTATTAGGTTAAAAACTTATGCTTTAAGTTAACATTTTATCTAGAAAGTGCTTTTAACTTCAATATACATTTTATAGAAGCATATTCCTTCAACCCAGGTGGTGCATGTGCTGATGTCTGAATTTGCCACATAAATTCACATTCCTCTAATCTTAATTCCGTTTTGCCTAAAAAATGATGGACAAAAATCACATAATGCCACATATACTCAGTTTGTGTATGAATATAACCTATACTAGTCTAATAAACTTAATAGCGAAAGTATTAGTAAAAGTTTTTGTAATAATAAGGATTTTATGATTTTAAAATATTTATTAGGGGTTTTTAATAATATGTTAAAACATGTTTTTTATACTGTTGCCATAGCTTCTAAGGCATTCTAATAAATTGTAAGTCAGGAAGCAAGGGCACTTTAAATATGAAGTAGTTTTAATTAATGGTTCAATCAACAATTTAATTGTTTAATTATTCCATTGTTTAATTATGTTGAATGTGAGTATAAAATGGAGTTTTTATGGCTGTTGAGCTGTCTGAAGAAGTTGGGGCATGTGCCTCAATGAACTCGCTTACAATAAATTGGTCTTCGTGAAGTATAAAGCAGATAACTTGCCTTTTTGTTGTTTTTTTTCTCTTGAAGAGTGTTAGTGAGGGTCTCTGCCTAATGTACTTAGGAATTTTGTTCCAAAGCATGGGGAGTCTCTGTGACAGGAATCTATCCCTCCAGCATGTTCTATTTATTGTTGTGATGAGGTTTAGTTCACTAGAGCAAGTTGCTCGCAGTGTCTTGGATTTCTTTAGCTGGAGCATGTCCATCAATTCTGAGTTGGACATGGCTTTGTAAGTCAGGCAGAGATCACCTCTGAGTAAGCAATATGCCACTGAGTACAGCCGGAGTTTTTCCAGTCAGGCTGCATAAGACATATGTTTGAGGCCAGTAATCCTCTTAGTGAGGTACTTTTGTGGTATTTCCAGCTGTTGGAAGTGTCTTGTGACGTACATTCCAAATGGGGCATTGTACTCTATGATGGGTCTGATGAGTGACAAGTAGAGGGGCACTATAACCTCTTTATTTCTAGATGCGAACCCTTTAGTAGTTAGATGGGCTACATAGAAGGATTTCCTAACTACTTTGGCAATATGATTGTCAAAGGAGAGATTACTGTCTACCTGGGTCCCCAGATCTCTTATTACCTCTTCTGTATTAAGGGGGCTGCCACCTATGTGGTAATTCATGGGTGTTTTGATTTTCTCAAACAGGATGACTATGCATTTTTTGGCATTTAGCTTGAGACAATGACTTTGACAGCAGTTGTCTGTCTCAGTAAGGCCCTTTTGGAGAATGTCCTTGTCAGCCGGAGAGTCAATTATGGCTCCCAGTTTGCAGTCATCGGCAAACTTGGTTAGCCATAGTCCTCCTGTGTTTGTCTGTACTTCTGAGAAGTATATGCCGAACAGTAGGGGTCCCAGGAATGAGCCTTGTGGGACACCACTTGTGACTGGTTTAGAGTCGGACCTGGAGCCCGCTATTCTTACCGTGTGAGTTCTGTCTGTAAGCCAGTTGGCAACCCATCTCATGACGTAGGGGTTTATGTTCAGGCTGGTGAATTTTTCTATAATTCCCGAGTGGGGAATGGTGTCAAAAGCCTTGGTGAGGTCAAAGTAGGCTGTGAAAACCACCTTCCCCTCATCTATGGCCTTGGTGACTGTCTCAAAGAAGTCAACCAGGTTTAATAGGCATGATCTGCCCTTAACAAAGCTGAACTGGGTCAGGTCAAGTGTTTGGAGGTTCCCAATGTCTTTGTTAATGAGTTCCATGATGATGCGCTCCATAGCCTTGCAGACCAGGCTAGTCAGGCTTATAGTTACCAGGGTCAGTTGTGGCCCCTCCTTTGTGGAGTGGAATAACCGTTACTGTGCGCCATTCTATGTGCATGTAGCCTGTGGAGAGGCTGAGGTTGAACAGTGTGTTTAGGTGGGGGGTTAGTTCGTTCTGTAGTTCGTGCAAGATGCAGCCTGGGACACCATCTGGCCCCATTGACGCTGTGCTTTTGGCTTTTGAAAGGGCTGTTTTCACCTGTGCGTCTGTGATTTCCAGGACACTACACTTTTCTGGTATTGTTGTGGGCCCTTTTGGGGGTGAGAAGGGGGTGAAGTTTGCACTGAATCTATCGACCAGGATGTCAGCAATATCAGTAGGTTCAGTATATTTTGTGCTATTTTGCACTAGCTCAGAGCATATCTGTGAGTTGCCACTAAGATTTTTGACATAGCTAAAGAAGGCTTTGTGGTTATCTTTCAAATCCTTGGCTATTTTTCTTTCCAAGTTAGCTTTGGATGATTTTATGAGGGACCTTAGTTTCTTACTGATACTGATCAGGAATGTCTTTCCTTCTTGGGATTTGCTTTTTTTCAGAACTAGTTTCCTCCTTCTGTTGTATAGCCTGTTTATGGCAGGGGTCCACCAGACTGGTTTCCTTCTCTTAGGGGAGTGAGTCTTGGTTTTGCTAGGGATGGCACGATCCATGCATCCTTGTAGGTGCTCATAGAGTGTATTTGTAAAGGTTCCTGCATCTTGGACACTGTTATCCTTTAGCGTGGGGGCTGTGAAACTTACCACCTCTGTCTTAAGTAAGGTGAAGTTTGCTATAGAAAAGTTTTTCACTGTGGTTTCCTTGTTTGGGGTGGTGGTGGTGTGGTGTCATGTTATACAGACCACAATTATGATGCAAATCTCTGGACATTCTGCAAAAGGTCTGTACAATTGAGATGTATGGTAGGCACTGTGTAGTTTACTCCAAGCTGTGTACTGTCCATATGTGTGGCCCCATGTCCATGACCTGTACAGGTTTCCTGCATTAACAGATATTGACATCTGGACAGTGTGTACAACTCTTATTGTAGCTGTAGCTGACATGCAGAATACTTGGCACTGCAGTTCTTGAAACATGGCTCTGTCAAAGACATCACGGTACCTACGCCACTACAACACAACAGCCGGGCGTAAGTGCTGACCACATCCTGACAGTATTAACCACACATGTACATAGCTCATTGACCCCTGCATATTGTGAACATGCAACAAGTTATCATGTTGATTGGGGTAGCCCTGGCAATGTAGCTCTGCTGCTATTTCCCTGCAAACATACATGTTACTGCATTTCTATGGGAATATGGGTGTGGGGGGGCACACCTGTCAACTGTAGACATTTGCACAGACTGTGCTGATATTTGCTTTACATTTTGGTTCCATTTAGCATAGTATTGTGCCCTGTCTTGGAGACTAGAGGCATATCACTAAAGACCACAGGTCAGATTGTCATGGCATACATTTGAGTTTCAGAGCCTAACAGCAACTGCAAGACCTACTGTGCTATCACTGTGTAAGTCTGTAGGGGGTATTTCATCATTATCACCATCTGTTGACCATTGCCAGACATTTATTTATGGTTTTCTACAGCTGACTTGCTGGGTGAGACTGAGGGATGAGTATGGGACCCCTACACTATGCCTGTGACCTATGACCCCTCAGTTAGTTGGTCCCCCACATACACTGCAGTGAGATTTGTCACCTTGGGTACTACTACATGGTGTGTGGAGGCCAGTATTTGGCAAACATTTCCTGGTGTCCCACATAGCTGTCAGTTGTCTGCTGCTATCCCAGAAGGCCACTGCATTCCCTTACATGCATGCAACAATACCATAGATATGCTACCAGAATATACTAATTCATTCATTTATTGTTAAGAAGACTGACTTACCTTGTTCCTACATCAGTTGTGAGGACGGTGCTTGAGGGCTGCCTATGTTGGATGCATGCAGTACACTGCCTATACATGGTAAGTTACAGGTAGTGCGATGTGTGTGTGTCATCCATTTTACTGTGTGTGCAAGTTGGAGAGAGGTGCCAGTCCCTGGGTGCCTACAGTGTCAGTGTGTGTGCTATGCATTGCCTCTTTGCCAAGGCCAGGGCATACTGGGCATGCTTCCATCTGCCTACAGGAGGTGGCTCAGGGGCTTCCTCCTATGAGTCCCTCTGTGCCCGCGGGGACCTTGGCAATGGTGGGGGGCTGTGTGGCCCTACCCCATTCTGTTCCTACTGCAGCTCTTTCCATAGGATCATATTGTGTAGCATGGCACATACTATGAACATGTATGCACATGTGGCTGGAGAGTACTGCAAGGCTCCACCAGATATGTCAAGGCAGTGGAACCATGACTTGAGCATCCCAAACACATGATCTATAATGATCCTGGTTTGTGCGTGTGCCTCATTATGGTGTTCATGAGTGGGTGTGTGTGCATTTCTGACAGGTGTCATCATCCACGGCTCCAGTGTATGGCCAGCATCCCCCACCAGATGGCCATATGGGATGTCCCCCCTGGCAAATCCCTGATACAGCTGTGAGGAATGCCGGATGTGGGAGTCGTGATAGCTTCTAGGGCTGCCAGCACACACATTAATGATAATGCCCTGGGGATTGCACATGACCTGGCAGTTGATGGAGTGAAAGCCCTTGCAGTTCAAGTAGAGCCACTACTCTGCTCACCAGGTGGCGCTTTGATGTTGATGTGTGTGCAGTCTATAGCACCCAGTACCTCCGGGTAGTCTGTTACATAGTGGCAGAGGCGCATATTGCTGGTCCTCTCCTCACAGGTGCTGGGGAAGTAAATGTGGCCATCGGCATGCGGTAGCATGGCATCCAGGAACTGGTGGAATACCCTGGATGCAGATGTCTGTGAGACCCCCATGATGTCCTCAGTAGGTCTTTGGAAAGTACCTGTAGCTAGTATTCTTAAGACTACATATACCTTAGTATCCACTGGGATGGGTTCCCCTCTGTTGGCTCTGGGTCTGAGGTGAGGCCAACACAGCTTGATGAGTTGCTGAAGTATGTCCCTGTCCACCCTGTAGCACTTTACTATCTCCACATCATGTAGCCCCTGGTAGGTTACCCTGGGTCTGAACACTTTTCTCCTCCTCCTCAGTCTGGGGCGGTTGCCAGCATTATCCTCCTCACCACCCTCAGCCTTAAGCACATACTGATGTATCAAAGCAACAACAGCCCCTAACATTTTGTCAGTTAAAATTCCCCCGAGTGTGTACACCAATGTTGCAGTGTTTGTGGGAAAAAACAGACTGAAATTTGTTTGCATAGTTTATACTGTTGTGCTGCAGATGATGCCTGCATGATTGGTTGACTATGATTCATTCCACCTGCCAGCTATGTTATTTGTACTTGACTGCTTTTATTCTATTTCCCTTTTTTGTTTTCTTTTTCCCTTCCCATTTCCAACCCTTTTAAGCCCAGAGGCGCACTGCACAAACCTGCTGCCAAAATGTAAACACTTCTGCTATTTCTGGGGTTTTTTTCTTTTTTGTTTTGTTTAAAACCCGGTGCGCACTGCACAAATCCATTTAGCTAGAGTAAACACTTTGAAACAGAAATGGCCCTCCCCTGGATGCGAACACACTCTTCATTTCATGGAATAAGTCAATACAGCCTCAGACATACACCCTTGCTTAGCTAAGCTCAAATGCAAGTCGTGGAGCTCCAATGTGCTTACACCAACTATGACTCACCCCCTTTTCATGTCAGCTGCTTCTCCTGCTTTCGCCACTGCCTTAGTCCCTTGTTACACCACTACACCAGAGCCTTTCCTCTTATCAACCAGTGTTATCTGTTATTGTTTTGATTCTGCATGCCATACACTATAATGGCAAAATGCAGATTTCACTTAAAATTGTCTTTTCACATTTTTATTTTTATTTTCGGCATGATCCTGTTTGCGCGCCACTGCGCTATGCTTAACGTCCGAAATCGGCCAAAAAAAACCATTGATTTTCATATTTTTGCAACACTTTTCCATGCCAATGGCCATATTTTTGGACATTGGCATGCCTAATGATTATAATACATGCTCCACTTTGAGCAGTCATGCCCCTGTTTTCATTTTTGCAGAAACGTACTTAGTTAGTAACCAAATACATTTCTGCAATGGACACTGCTCTTGCACGGATGCCTGCCTGCTTACTGAATCACTAATTCTCCTCATTTGCATGGTTTTCACCAGCAAATGAGGTAATTAGCATAATTCAGTGGTGTTCATGCAAGAATAATGCTAGCAGGCTTATGCACGCCCCCAGCCTTGTTTACTGGATCGCTTGGTGGCCATATTCCATGCAGGAGCTGCTGCACTATTCCTGCATGGGAAAAACACTTATTGAATCCCGGGGAGAGAATCTCAAGGTGAAGTTTGTTAACTGTACAAACAATAAGAAAGTACATATTTTGGGAAATTCAAAGCTTTTTGGAATCCACCATATAAGAATATTCAAAATTATTAGAGCACATAAATGAGATAACATATACAGGTAGTGATAATAAATCTATATTATCTAACTAATACAAATGATAGCAGAACACGTTTCATATTCAGTAAACAATTGGTCATAAGTACAAAAACCAAAAATTGAAATTATTTAAAAAGTAAAAAACATTAATATTATGCCTAAGTGTACTACAGCCTCATTATTTTAGAAAATATCTGCATAGACATTCTTATATATAATATTTTATACCCCGAATAAACTAACTAGATCACAAAAAATAAAGGCAGTTGTATGAGCTGGAGGTATAAAAAATGTAAATGCAGATTGGGAATATATATCTTTTTTAATATATAAAACTAAGAACTCATTGGGAGCAAATACATGCATTATGGACAGACAACCTTATGCTCGCAAAAAATATGTTTTATATAAACATTCCAATACCAACAGGTGTAAATGCTAATAATTTCTTCCTTTTTGGACATTAGGTACAGCAAGAAAAATAACAAGAAACGGATTAAAAGAAACAAAACCTAGATTTGCAGAATTTCTATAGCTCCTTCTGATGTCCATGATAATGAGATTAGAGTAATAAGTTAGAAAAATAAATAAAAAAAAATCAAATTCTGGTCAAAAATAACAGCAGTTTTGGAACTATACATCAACATTACCACAGCAAATACATGCATGATGCACTTTTATCTTTTAAATAGAATAAATATTGTATTTATGGAGAATATATACATATTTTAATTATTAAATCAATAACAAGATGAAATTCAGATAGAAATTTGATTGAGAGGCAAATAATGCATAACAAAAATATAACTCTATAATGAATAAAGAGGACCAGTGGAGTGAATGCTCAACGGAACAACAAGCTCAAAGATAAATAGTTAAAACAAACGCAAAACAATGGAGGATTGCAGTTTCATTTAAATCACAAGTAGCTCCTAAATCCAATAGCCAATGATGTAAATAATCCAAGTGCAGGCGAGGTATGTAAAAAGCAGGTTTATTAATAAAATGAGCTTCTTCAGACCTATACAACTAAACTGTCTGTAAACATCAGTTTAAAAAGCCAAAATGGCGCCAAAATCTTGATACTTTTGATTTATTTATTCCAATAATGGATATGAATATGAATGGCTTTGTTTTGAAATGCCGTACTGTTTTATGATGGTGTATAGGAATTTTATATATGACTTTTTTACACGATATTTTTAATGAGCCATGTACCTTTAAATAATGGACAGGATTTTGGCCATTTTGGCTTTTAAACTGATGTTTACAGACAGTTTAGTTGTATAGGTCTGAAGAAGCTCATGCGAAAGCCACCTCTTTTATTAATAAACCTGCTTTTACATACCTGCACTTGGATTATTTACATCATTGGCTATTGGATTTAGGAGCTACTTGTGATTTAAATGAAACTGCAATCCTCCATTGTTTTGCTCAGCGGTGTTTGTTTTTAAAAATATAACTCTGTTTTGTATTCACTGTTATATGGTAATGACAAACCAAGGTGTGTAATTGTGTCAGTCAATAAAAAATGTGCTTTGACATTTATTGTCCAATACACAAATCTTCTCTCCTTGCACTTCCTAATCTAACTCTCAAATAGCATTCCCTCAGGGTACATTTATAAAGTTGTTGGTGGAAGTTAGAGTCAAATGGCCTTGTTAGATCATGGTACACTAAAAGGTAAATTGCACAAGTAAATGAATATCAAAACATTGCTGTAAAAAAAAGTATGTCTGCGTTTCTTGTCCACAATGTCAGAAAAATGGCACCCCCATCTAGATGTAAGAGTCCTTTGATGCCAATGAATATCACAGAAGTCCCAACTGAATTTGTTGCTGTGGACATTATAGTGTCACTAATAAAATCCAGCACTGGGTTATTAGTTCATCCTGGTAATAATGGACTATGCCACATATTTACAGAATTGCATTATGAAAAGTTACTTCTACCATTAGTGTTGTCTTAAATTGATACAGTTATTCTGAAGATTGAATATTCCTAAAAAATAAAAAATACTTGCTAATCATGGCACAACTTTATGTTTAAAAAACACCTTTATTGAATTATTACTTGCGATACAGGCAAGCTTACATTTATATAAAAGTAAACAAACCATATTAGCAAGTTCATATTTACAAAAATTGGACATCACATATATTCTTCTATGCAATATAATCAATCCAACATTACATAACTATTCAATTCCTAACTTCATTCCTCCTCCAAAACATTTTTCTCCATGTATTTTTCCCACAATTTCCATTTTTGTCTATGTAATTTGCTCCTACCCATTTCTAAAGATCCCACTTCTTGTTCTTTTATCTCTGATTTCCATTTTCTAGTAATTGTTTTTTGGCAGCCACCAGAATTAAACTTCATGAGGCTTTACTATGTCTAAGTAATTCAGATCCTGTATTACAGCTCAAAAAATATTTCCTTACTTACACTCATTTACTCACCTACTATTCTTGACAGAGTACCCTGAAGGGAATTTTTAAAGTCTGCCAACTCATTGCACTCTGAAAGCATATGCTCCCAGCTACCTCTTTCTTTCCCATCACACTCTAGCATTTGCCATCTACCTGAGGAAAAAATATTTGGAATCTGCTTGGGGTATAAAAGTACCTATACAAACACTTCCTAACAAAAATCCTAAATCTTCTAGACTTTGTTGCATATTTGGGAGCCATACATATGACATCCTATTGTTTCTTTGTATATTGCTTCTCTAATCTGTCTTCACAATCTTTTCTGACCTCCACCAATTGAGTCCTATAGTTATCATGCAATGTTTTATATGCCCTACTAATTATCCCCTTTTTAACAGCAGCTTTTGTTCTAGATTCATCTAAAACCTCAACCAGTGCAGGTCTTTCACTTAGGATTTCCTTATCCCATTCTCTTTACCCCTGATATTAATGTCTTGTAAGGAAGTCAGTCTCTAGCCTGCAGTCCAAATGTTTTCTTGGCCTCTTCTCATTCTGTTACCTTTCCTTTTCTGATTATCTGCTCCCAACATGTTGGTTCCTTTGCCAGCTTCCTCCAGTAAATTCCAGCCCCATCTTGCCTATTCACTGTATCCATAAGTGCAATCATCCCTATCTGCTGAATCTCCTTTCTTCATTACTGTGTTGGCTTAGTTCTTAGACTACTTTCTGTGACTTTATGAATATAATATTCTCTATGACTGTTTTCATTCCCCTTAAGAATATGCATCCACAATCCTACTCTGTCCTTATTTCTTGAATTCCCTCCACTTCATCATCATCCCTTTTCACTCTGAATTGAATCTTTCTGCTTGTGTTATATACAACAGCCTTAATTGTGTAACTCTTAAATATACCTTCATATCTGGTAATCCTAATCTGACTTGTACAATTGGAACAATCAACTTATCCCACATGACTCTTGCTCTCTTCCCCTCCCAGATAAAATCCTTCAACTCTTTATTAATTACTAACCACAACTTCTCCCCGGTTGATAAAAGGAACAACTTTTTATTAAGAGTATTGCATCTCTTACAACTGTGCTTTAAAGTCGAACAGTTAAAGACATCATACTGACAGATGTGTACACTCATGAAGAATGCACACAGACACACACACACACACACACACACACACACTTGATCATATCCAAAAGTTATCATTTTAATCTGCTTGTTAGATATTTAAGCCTAATGGATAAAAATGTCCCTTTTGAAGGGTGACCTGTGAGCAGTGTATGGTTATGTGACATGCTGAGCCACACAGAAGAGATGGAAGGTCTCAAACCTTGTACCCCAGACTTCAGAGAGCAGCTCATTAACAGCCAAGAACCTTAATTCTACTCACTAAATGCCAAATTTATTAGACAGGTTTAATAAAACACTAAAGTCATTACTAAGCAAAGTTAATAACACTTATGGACAGAACTGTAACCAGTTATTACTGGAAAGCTGCAGCACCAAGAAAACATCAGTTTGGGACAGAAATATGATATAAAAGAACTTGAGCAGGAGGGAGTCAGTAAATATTTGGGAAGTGATGAAGGCTTAACAATAAAACATGAACAAACGTGAATAAAACTTAGTAAGGAATACTTTAGAAGACTTAAATTAATACTGAAAACAGTGTTGACATCTAGGAACAAAGTTCAAGCTATAAACCAATTTGCTCTTCCTGTCCTAACTTACAGTTTTGGAGTGACTGACTGGCCCCAAAAGGTGTTGGACTGGTTAGAGAGGAAAACAAGAAAGATGCTTCATGCCCATCAAATGATGTATAAAAATCAGTGCATACCAAGGCTATATATTCCGTTTTCTGAAGGAGGTATGGGCCTCCTCAAAATTGATTACATCTATAGATCTGTAATCATGGGACTGCATACATATCTGCTGATCTCAAAATACACAAATGTAGTGAAATTTTTGAAACATGAGGAGAATAAGTCTAAGATGACTTTCCTGCTTAGTTTAGCAGAAGCATATTGGTGTCAAGTAGGAATGGAAATCAAACCAGAAGTAGATAAAAATCAGGCAGCAACTGAATATGCCGAAAAACAAAAGAAAGAATACAAGGTGAAGGATCAGTTGAGAAGGCATGAAATGTGGAAAATACATAAATGTATTTGCAAGTATAGAAAACTCTTGGAATAACCTCATGTTGATCAGGATCAAATATATAAATGGTTAAGGAGAGGTAAATGTAAACCAAAAGATGAAAGGTTAATATTGGCGGCCCAAGATAGTGGACTATGCTCATGTTGGTTTACAAAGTGCAGTGAACATGTGGGAGAAACAGGCAAATGCAGGTTTTGTAAAACAGAACTGGAAACAGTTGCACATCTTGTTGCTGGTTGTGATATACTAATGGCTGAAGGACTGTATACTGAAAAGCATAATAATGTGGCAAGACTGCTGCACTGGGGATTGTCCAAGCATTATAATATTGAAGTAGCTGAAAAAATTTTCCCTGTTTTGCTTTGTAATATATAACTGTGGAAAATGTAATAAAAAGTTAATTCATTAAAAAAAAAAAAAACATTGGAAACATGAGCCACAAAGCATTATAGAAAATGATGAAGTTTCTATCACATGGGATCACCCATTTTCAACAGTTCAAAAATAGATGCAAGAAAATCAGATATAGTGATCCAAGAAAAGAAGACAAAAGTAGCATTGATCATTGAAATTGCAACACCCAGTGACTACAGTGTCTTACATACAGAGAGACACAAAGTCATAAAATACCAGGAGTTGCAGGCAGAAACAAGGGCAGTGTGGAAGAAGGATACCCAGACAATTCCAATAGTAGTAGGAGCAACGGGTCTTATAAAAAAAGAATTTACAATCATACTTAGATATGTTACCAATACATGTAAGTCCATATGAATTGCAGAAGGAGTCATTACTGGGCACATTGCAGGTGCTGCAAAGAGCACATCTGGCTAACATCAAAGACTGAAACAATACTAATTTCATTAATTTTAATCATACTTTGACTTAGGAATGGTGTCCATTCCTATCATGGTATTAGAAACCCAAAAGACTTGGAGAAATTAAAAAAAAGAGATGGAAGGACTCAAACCTTGTACCCCAGACTTAAGGGAGCAGCTAATTAGCAGCCAAGAGACTTAGTCCTACTCACTAACTGCCACATTTTTTAGAGAGGTTTAATAAAACACTAAAGTCATACTAAGCAAAGTTAATGACACTTATGGATAAAACTGTGACCAGTTATTACCCTGCTTACTGTCTGCTATAAGAGAGGTGCCACAAGCTCCAACTAAGGTTTACCCCATTTGAGCTTTGGCACAGCATGCATTTTAGAGGACTGTTTGATGTTGCCAGGGAAACTTGGGAAGAAGAGAAGAGAAAACACCATCTAAAACTATGACAGACCACTTTTTCACTTTGTAGGGTTGATTAAAGGTGGTTATGCCTATAGTAAAGAAACTTATGCAGAGTGCCCAGGAAATACAAAAAATGTTTATAATAAAAATGCCCAACATAGAGAATTTATCCTATAGATTATATATTACTGTTAGTGCCTTCAATAGAAAATGAATATCTTGCTAATTGGCAAGGGCAGTTAGGGTGAATGAAAGAATAAATGCATTGAATTACAAGGTTGGACAATTAGGAAAGAGAACGACAGAGCAAATCTACAATTCTAATGTACTGAAGCCATGGAAATAAGTAGAACGTTCTGTAGTTAGCTTGTAGGCTGAAATCCATACAAGGGAGAGTAGGGAATCTCTACCTGAAGTGTAGTTAGTGGGAATTTCTGTCAAAAAATACAAAAGTATGAAGTAAGAGCATTTCTATTATGAAATGAAGGAAAGTTTTCAAACATTCCTAGGAGGCTAAATTTATAGAGTGCAACAAAGAGATTCCACCCAGGATGAAGGTTCAGCTGAGACCTCACTGAGCACCAGCATCACGAAAACACTTAGTAAGGAAGTTCAAAAGATGGTCAGGCTAGGAGTGAAAGAAGACTCGCAAAGTGAGTATAACAGTCCAGTAGTGATGGTTCCTAAACATGATGGAAGCATTAGATTCTGTAATGACTGAGAAAAGCTTCAGTCTTCCACATTACAGCCCATTAACTACATATAGTGCTCTGAATAGTCCTTATTAAGTATCAAAATCTATGGACCAAGAAGGAAGTCAGTATGCTTGTTTCCTTTCAATTGCCAGCCACATAGAACTTCATGCCCTTAGCCAATGTAGTAACTTCCAAATGCTCACAATAATGCATTCTGACTCAACACAGAAAATTCTGTTTATGAGAAATGCAAATGCTTACAAATATGGTAGTCTCACTCTCACAAGCAACACACAACCACCACACTGTATACCAACACACACATTAAAATGTCTTATGCTGAGGCTGTTAAAAATCATCGCCAAAGCCTGCTAGACCCATGAAGACTAGGTGTCAGTGAAAATCCAACACTGCATCACCATCTGGAACACTTTTAATACAGAGCCACCAAGAATTAAATTATCTCAATTTCAGTACACCAGACCACTCTACACATAAAAATGTTCTAGTGAATGGTGACTCTATATTCAAGCACACTGAATCTCCTCTCAATAGGCTGGACAAAGACATGGCGACACTGAGCTGTCTTTCACATCCCAAGATGTCGGATGTCTCAAGGACCCTTAAGACCCTTTCACCTAACAAATATGACTACAACATGGTGGTGGTCCATGTGGGAGTGAATGACTTGAGGCACAAAATCCTGACAAATATGCAAAGAAACAGGTTAGAACTCTCAATGCATGCGACAAGTGTGAATAAGACTCAGGTCCTCTGTGGAATCTTTCCTTCTCCAAGAATGAAATCAAGTTACAAAGAACAGATAATTGGCTTCAGCAATTGGCTAAATAATTGGTGTCATTCCAGAGGTATCCAGCATATGTCAGCATGGGACAAGATGTTCAACAGTCCTACTTAGTTTGTAAAAGATGGCCTGCACCTCTTGTCACTAGGTTCAGGATACTGGCTAAAGACTTTGCTGCCCCCATAGTGCAGTTTTTAGGCAGAGTCCAGCTAATGGCCATTCCGACATAACTGAGATATCAAATCCAAACAGAATTCTCAGCAACAAACTGCCTGACCCTGACGCTTTTCTGCATTTCAAATGCATTTATCTTTGTAACTGCTGAAACATAGTTTACATGTAAAAAAGCACTCTTTTCATACCTAGGGTCCGTGTCTACAATGCCTTCGGACCCAATGGAGATTGTGATATGATCTCCATATTTGTTAGGGTCCATATCTCCTCTAGACAGACCTCCAGAGACCCACAAACAGAGGTCAGTGAGGTCCAAACTACACTAAACAGGACCACCTATCAGTTTAGAGCCTGTTACAGGACACCCTCTGTGTCCACAGAAAATCAGGTAAGGTTCCGAAAGGTACTTGACAAACTCCCTATAAACAAAAACTCCATTACTTTGAGAGACTTTAACTACCCCTCAGTATTGGAGGACTTATATGTACAATGTAGGGTATGCCCAAAGGTCTTAGATTTAATAAACAAAAATTCCCCAGAACATATATTCCTGTTGTCATCCTTATGAATATAGCTTCTTCTTGTATTATACTGCTGGTATTTTTTTCCTAATTAAGTGAGATCATGCTAGTTGTCTGAGGCCTGCCCATGTAGGGCATGAATAGTGAATCTGGTATAGAATCTGGCACTTTACATGTTGCACATCCTGTCAATAATACTTTCTACATACTTCTAAAATATACAGTCTACATCTTTTCATTTTCTTTTCACATAAACAGAGGTTCTTTACATACCCTTTTTGAAGACTGTCCTGTCATTTTCAGTTGCTACTGTAATCTGCCTTATTTACTGGAATATTTTGCTGCTTTTTGGTGTATTTTGCTGCTTTGACCATATTCCTACGTCATCCATTGTGTCTCTGATGAGCATTGTTTCCTGTGATGTGTTCATGTACCAGCTTGATCTCTTTGTGGTCATTTTATCATCACTGCAACAATATCAAAGCACTCATCTACTGAATGCCACTAAATGAAGTAAATTTTAACTGAGGTAGTAAGCAGCAAAATACATTACATTCTTTCAGTTTTTTTTTTGTTCACCTGCCCCCATTTGCTTTATTCATGTGTATCTTGTCTTCATCATTTTCCCCGTTAACCAGTTGTCTTCTCCTCTACTTGGTCCCACTTTTGGAGTTTGCCTTATTAACTCCTGCTATTCGAAGGTGGGAACCAGGAGTTTTCTGATGATTTTTGGTGTCTTTCCCTTCATACATTTAAATGTTTGGTAATGAAATCTTTAAACCCCCTCACCTATATTGCTGATTCCAAATAAAGACAGATGTGAACCATTGCATTATTATAATCCACTAAATAGCTCAGCAGTTCCTACTGAAGTGAAAGCCAAGAGCTCTGCATTAGTTGTTCTACCATCTGTTGAACCCCATGATGTGAAGTATCTCCTTCATCACACCTGCAAGAGGAGTCAGTACCACTTAGAATAATGCTGCCTGTTTTACTTTCCTAAAAACCTTTCCAAGTCCTTCAGACTCCTTTTACACTGTTTATATCTATTTCTTATCCTAATTATTAGTCCCTTCATGGAGAATGACTTAATTAATATGCTACACAACTACAGTGAACAATCTGTGTTTGTGTACAACTGCCAAAGTGACCCCATACACAGGAGCTTTTATGAAAGCTTTTAATCTGGGTCCACTTTTAATGCCTCTAGAGCCTTCCGTATCAGTCCTGAAATCAGATGGGATCAACCAAGGCGCCAAAGAACCAGCAACCAGCACGTACCTCGACTGATAAATACCCAGGTAGACAAGTAAACTACTAAATCTTGTCCATAAATATTTCTTTATTAAAACAGTGAGTATACCCTTTACCTAGGGGTAGGATTTTTGCTCAGAATTAGAATGACCCAGCTGACACACAATTTCGTGAGTTTAGGGCAGAGCCCACTTCTAAGATTAATAGAGCTGCAGGGAACAAGGATAGTAGGCAATATGATTTAAACAACCCTGTAGAATTTCCCCCATTGAGGAGGTCCAACAGAATAAAAAACAGGCAAAGGAACACACCCATGAATGAAATCCTGCCACAGGAAAGGAATGGGTCCAATTTCAACCAGCAGAGGAGGCAAAGAACAATAAAAAAATAGTCCCCCGTAAGCAGGTACAACATACTCATGTGGAGGTGAATAGCAGTATTCTAGCTGAAGGAGTGGTTCATTCTCAAGATATTTTAAAAACTTTAACTTTAGTGGTTTAGAGCTGGGAACACCAACATTAGTGACATGCTTATAGATTTGAAGTTGTTTTTACATAATTTAAACTTTGGTGTTATTTATGCTAACAAGGGGAATTCCATTTTAACAGCTGGTATTCATAAGAAGAGGATTTATAATACCCTGTTACATCCCACATTGCATAATTTTGATGCTTTGGTTGAAGGGGAAATTAGGCAATATGTTAAAAACAAAAAGAAGAAAGTTTATAATCTTAGTAAGGAAGAACATTCACTTCTTAAAGATTCAAGTAGTAACCAAGTGATTAGAATTATGAAACCTGACAAGAGGGGAAGGGCAGTAATAATGGAGACCACTGGAATTATGTAGGGAAAATGATGGATACCTCATATAGAAACATTTATTTCATTTTGGAAGACAACTCAATGCAAGGGCTTATAGACAGGACTTTATTTGATTTGTTTTTACAGTTCCAAGCCAAATTATTCCATCAATTTTCAGCATACCCAAAGTCCATTTTCGGCACACCCAAGGTCCATAAAAATATTTTAGATCCCCCAAGGCCGATAGTTTCAGCAGCAGGTTCTAAAACTTATCCCTTGGCTGTTTTTGTAGACAGAAAATTAAAACCTTTTTTTAAACTGCCTTAGCATATTTAATCCGATTCATGGGACTTTCTAACCAAGCTCACTAATGATTTGTATACCCCACCTTTACTGTTTGTAGATATTGACATCACTGATTTATTTTCAGAGATTCCTCACTCAGTAAGACTGCAATGGTTCGAGAATGCATTGAACAAGTGTGAGCTTTTAAAGGGAAATGACCTGAGGCTTTTAATAGAATGTATGGAATTAGTGTTAGCCAATAATTTGATATATTTTGAAGGTGAGTTTTACAAACAATTGAGTGGGGTGGTCATGGGGGCCGCTTGTGTCTCCTTTTTTGCCAATATAGTGTTAGATCACCAGGATCAACAGTTCATGCTTAAATCTGGACACTTTCAACATATTTCCCTTTACTTGCAATTCTTGGATGATATTTTCTTAACTTGGAGTGGAACAACACATGAACTAGAAGAATTTTTGATTTTTATTAATAAGACTACTAATTTTTTTTAAAGTTCATTCATAATTGTGGATCTAATGAGATTTATTATTTGGATATCAATATTAAAAATTATTTAGACTGTAGCAAATTTGCCTCTAGGTTATACAGAAAGGAAAATTTCTTGAAATTATGCTTGAACTATTGTAGTGACCACCCTCCCCACCAAAACAGAAACACAGTCAAGGGGAAATTGATTAGGGCTGCAAAGATGACATACAATTATGAGGATTTTGTAGATGAAGTAAGCAAAATTAAAGAATTCTTTTTACAATGTGGTTACATGGCCCAACTAGTGACTGGGATAGTGACCCAGGTCCTGCAAGGATGGGGTACTAAATTCACATCCTTGCAGGGAGGGAAGGAAGCTAGAGTTGTACTAGCTTTTGGTATTGAAACCAACAATTTTGATTATAAAAGGTCCTTTATTTTGAAGTTTAGTCAAGGCACTAGGGAAATTCAGAAGATTGCGTCCAAATATTAGAGAATTTTTTCCAAAATGCCCAACAGTTTAGATATTTTCTCAAGGCCACCTGTTTTTAATGTATAAGAAGGGACAAAATGTTAAGAATAGCCTTGAAAAAAGGAATAAAGACAAGATGGCTAGAGATAAGAGAAGACTTAAAGGAACATACAAATGTGGTATGTGCAAACGGAATACATGCATTTGAGTGAATAACCTTTCTTCGATTGGGTATAACACCGACTGGAAATGTCGAATTTCACTATGGCGAACGGTCGGAATGTCGAACAAAACACCGAATTCAACATTTCTGACTGCTCTACTACCTAAACAAGCGCTACCATGGGTCAAAAAGGGGGAGATATTTTGCATTTCGCTTACATTGTGTTCGCAATTATGTAAATTCGCTGAACTGCTGTCGGACATTTTCCAATCATCCATCTACCGGCCGATCAAATGCATGTATTTCATGCAAACAGTGTGCCTATGTAATTGATGGGGACATACTAGAAATTCACAGAATTAACAGGATAAAGTTTACAAATATCTTAATTGTTCCTCCAGGGGTGTTGTTTATCTAGCTTATTGTAAAGTATATTTTTCATTTTATGTCAGTAAAACGGAGAGGACAACAAAGACAACTATCTAAAACACAATAATAACATAAAAAGGGGGGGGTTGAGATGAATGCATTATATAGGTACTACCAGCAGTGGAAGGAAAGTAGGTTTCTCTTCTCGGTCATTGAGCAAGTAGATCAGAACCGAAGGGTTGGGCAATGGGAAACTTTAATGGGATATCGTCAGATGCTTTGGCAGTTAAGGTTAAATGCTTGTGCCCCCGCCCCATTAAACAACCACGTCTCCTTACTCTCTGTGCTAAAATTAAGAGCAGCTAAGCTCTAAATGAAGTGTATTATATTGAATAGTTAGGTAATACATCAGGGTGTATTCTGGTGTATTTTTCAGATTCGCAAATATGGATTTTGTAAGCCTTTTATGATTTTTTATGTTATTTATGTCATGTATTTTATGGTATATTTCTATAGGATGTTTTTAGGTGTTTAAGTGTTACCCATCATTAAACATTTTATAAGATTTTATGTATGATTGTTATAACAATATTATTGGTTTAATGTTAATTTATGCTCATTATAAAATGGTTTTAGGTGATTGAATTCTAAGAGGAAATGGTCATTTGATTTATGGAATCAGTTACCAGTCACTATGGAGCAAATGATTTAAATAGTGTTTTCAATTCGGTGATTTAGTTCTCATGAAGTCTCAGGTATTGAGACAAAAGTGCTAAACACTTTGGTCTAATAAAGAAATATTTAAGGAGAAGATTTAGTGGTTTACTTGTCTACCTCGGTGTTCACCACTTGAGGTACATAGTGGTTACTGAAATCAGATCACATTAGACTGGTTCTCCTCAACAACAAACCTCTAAACAACAAAATGCTTGATCCTGAGGTACTGCTGCTTTTATAAAATATCCACGTCTGTATACTTCCTGAGACTCAGTTTAAATGTAAAGAGAGTACTCCCTCTACACAAGGGTTTTGTGCTTTTCATGTCTTCAGACCTGATTGCAGCTGAAGTGGTTTCTCCGTCTTTGTCAAGGCACATATTACCTGTAGGCAGATCTCTAAGGACCCACAAATTGAACAATGAACTACAGATCACTCTAGATGGGATTAATTATCGATTAATAGCTTGGTACAGAACGTCTTCTCTGTCCCCAGATGACCACATATGATTCCTCAGTGTTGTAAATGATCTCCCTGTTAGCAAAATCTCCATTATTGTGTGTGACTTTAATTATCCTTCAGTAAACTGTCACACCTATTCCTCCAATGTAAAATATGCCCAAAAATTCCTAGTCTTTATAAAGTCTTTATAAATTAAAAATTTTCCTGAGCAGTTAGTAAACTAATCTACTACAGAACTCAGCATTCTTGACCTGAATCTTACAAATATAGACACCTCTTCCATTATTCCTCCGGTATCTTCTTCCCACAGTGAAGTCTGATCACAAACTTGTAGTCTTCTCTTTTAGAATCCCAAAAGGCACTACAGTAAAACCCACTGGATTTAAAGGGTTCCTATGATATAATCGAAAACGCAATCTTTCGAATGCGTCTTGATCGAACTTGAAAGCACAAAGCAGCAAAATAGCGAAACGGCATATAAGCAATTTTTTTCCCTGGGAAAGAAATCGCTTGGTCGCCTTCATTACTTTGCCATTTTTGCTTGGTTACCTCCATTACTTTGCCATTTTCGTCACTGTAGTGTGATCTCAGAGTTGGTATATTTAAGTAGAGGGGGTGGGGGCACAGCCCTCCACATTGGGGGTGTGGGGGGCAAAGCCTCCCACTTTATGTAATGTTTTGAAGTTTTTATTTTTATTTTTATTTATTTATTTTTTTGTGGAACAGCTATTTTTTTCCCTGGGAAAAAAAAATCGCTGTTCTGAGTGTTCGGGATTGTAAGGTTTCGCTTACTGGGGGTCGATAAATCGGCATTCGCTTTTTTAAGTGTTCGCTGATTTAATATAGACCTGGATTTAAAGACTATTAATGTGGCAGCCTCAAACGTATGATGAAATATGAAAATTTGCTTGTGACTAAAACATTCCCTGACCTTGACAAAACAGCAAGACTTACTAAGGAATTCTGCACCGATGTGGAAAACTAAAGTTAGCAATCCCTACCAAAACCAAGTGTCATTGGAAATTCAAAAATCAACCAGTCACACACACTGTCAGAAATAAACACTACAACAAAAGAAACTCCTTGAATTAAGTAGCAGATTGAAAATCCCACTTCAGGAAAAATATCAAAAGGATTATAATTAAAAAAAAATAAATAAAACACTAAGGTCCACTAAAGGAGTGCATAAACCGAGGATGTCATCAGATGCTAAAGATAATTATAAACCTTTTCTTTTGATATGTTAGAAAACTAATAAACCAAGTAAATCCTGAACAAGTGCAACCTTGTAAACCAGATCTCTGTGGTAGAGAATTTCTCAATAACAGACAGAATAAATATATACCAGCGACCCGAAATTCAGTTTAAACCATAAGCTGCATTTATTAAAAGAATACACAAAGACGTTTTAGTTAAGTACTTTCATTCTCACTAATTAGGAGTGTGCCAATAGTACGTTTGTATATTTTGTACTTGAAGATACTCCCGTTGATCCTTGAGGTGGACAATGAGAGACCAGAAATGAGTACTGTGAACTATATTGGCAATTGTTATTAGAGGAGAATGTTGTATCTGATCTGACCAAGCTGGTTTCTATTGGACCAGTGTTGAAAAGGAGGGCAGCTACATTGTAATTTGAATTTATTGTTCATTTGTTTTTTTCTTGTACCATCTAAGTGAATATGATGTGTTAAATTGTTTAATGAATTATTATATTACCCTGTGTGAAAAACTGAGGAGCTGCCAGCCCACATATTAATTAATTGTTTGTCAGTGGTGGGATAGCCACATCAAATATTAATTGGTTGATAGTGGTGAGTTAGCCACATCACATATTAATTGGCTTGTAGTGGTGTGGATATTGAATTCCAGTAGCTTGTATACAGTGATCACTGAAGGTGTTTTTGTACTCTAAATCAGCCACACAGTGAACATTCAGAGTTCAAATCACAATCGTTTTATTTCTTTTGTTAGCGTAGTTAGTCAGGGAGAACAGGTAAGCATGTCAGCAGAGGAGTACGGCAAGCTGACAATGAGCCAGTTGGCTGAGATGTGCCAGGCTAAAGGACTGATGCATGGAAACCTGACTAAGGCAGACATGATTGCAGCTTTGGTCACAGCTGCATCAGAGAATAGCAACCAGGAGGACAATCAGACTGGCTGTGGAGATGTATCACACTCAGAGAACAGACAGCTCAACTTTTCTACAGAGGACTTAAAAATCCATCTGGAGCTAAAGAGACTTCAGTTGGGGGCCAAGCATTTGGAAACAGAAGCAGCAGAGAGACTGAGACATCTACAGGCTGAGGAGAATGAGAATCTGCTACTCCTGGAAGGAGAAGGAGAGGCAGAAGCACCATGAAAAGGAGATGCTGACTCTTTGCCAGAGTCATGGAGGTAATGGTGAATGAAGTAACTGAATCTCAGAAGCAACAAAGGTCAGTAAATTTCTTCCATAGTTTACAGAGGGGGATAATTTTGATAGTTTAATTCATGTGTTTGAGAAGGTATGTAAACAGTATGATGTTGACCAAAGGCTCTGGGTACAGTTCCTGATCCCCTTACTCCATGGTAAAGCTGTAACTGTTTTGTCCAAACTGTCTGACAATGATTTTTTACATTATAATGCTGTAAAGAACTGTTTGCTAGAATTTTTTAAGTTACCACCTGAAGCTTATAGGAAAAAGTTTCATAAGCACAGAAGCAAGGCAGATGAAAGTGTGTGTAAATATGTTGCTGAACTAAGCACTTATTTTCATAGGTGGGTGAGTGGCTGTAAGGTCACCACTTTTGAAGGGCTGGCAGACCTTTTGGTGAGGGAACAAGCCCTTAGCACTTTGCCTGAGGACATGAGGCTCTGGTTAACTGATAGACAATGCTCTACCGTAGATGAGTTGGGGAAGAAGGGAGACCTATGCTTAGCAAGCAGGGCATCCCTGCACAGGAAAGGGACACCCAGTGCTGCCCATGGGCCTAAGGGAACCCATGGTGGGCAGCCCAGACTGCCCCAACAGAATCTGACAGTAGCAAGGGAAGCCACTAGTCCAGGTACATGTCCAGGACCTAGGGTTAAATGTTTTGAATGCAACCAGTGGGGCCATGTGGCATATAGATGTCCATGGAGGCAAGGTGGGGAACAAAAGGTGAAGGAGCCAGTAAGTGGGAAAGACAAAATGCCAATAGTAGGTGGTCTTGAGACAACAGGGGTACCAAACTACCATCCTGCAGATGTCATGATAGTGAAGGATTTTGATGAGGCAGTCCCGTGTGTTTATGCAGTTACACGCAGTCAGGCTTGGAGACAAGCATGTGGGTCTGGTAGCCTGGGGGAGACCCAGACAGACCGCACACTTGCAGCCAGGACTGGTCAGGTGATTACTTCAGGGAGGGAGCTACCCTGTAGCAGTGAGACTGAAGGTGAGCCACAACTGCTTGTTGGTAATGATGTTCACTTGGACAGAGTGACTGCAAGGGCAGAGGTGAGTAGTATAGCCCAGGCTGACAGTGAGGCACCGCTGTCAAAGGATGCCAGACTTTCTGTGTAAGAGGAGCTGGGAAGGGTTACTAAAAGAGAATTGAGACAGGCTCAGCTCTCAGACCCTAAATTACAAGGCCTGAGGCAGGTAGCTAGTGAGGCAACAGATTCTCAAGGGAAGGGGGAATCTGTATACTGTGGCAAAGGGTTACTGTATAGAGAGTGGATCCCTCTAGGAGGGCTAGAGTGTGAGAGGATACAGCAGTTGGTAGTGCCTAGAGCCTACCGTCTGGCACGTCTAGCAATAGCCCATGATATTCCCTTTGCAGGTCATATGGGCATAAAATGTACAAAGAGATGTATTATGCAGCACTTTTATTGCCCTGGAATTTTCAGAGATGTAACAGGATACTGCAGGACCTGTGAGCAGTGCCAAAAAGTAGGCAAGGCAGGAGACAAGGTGAAAGCTCCTTTGATGCCTTTTCCTGTGATTGAAGAGCCATTTCAGAGGGTAGCTAAGGATACTATGGGGCCTCTGAGTACTCCAAGCTTCACAGGGAAAAGGTATATCCTATTGGTAGTAGATTATTCTACAAGATACCCTGAGGCAGTGGCTCTATCCTCTATTGAGACAGAAAAGGTGGCAAATGCTTTGTAAGAGATTTTCAGCAGGGTAGGTTTCCCCAAAAAAATACTGACTGACAGAGGTGCCAATTTCATGTCAGACCTGCTGGCTTGTCTGTGGAAGCACTGTGGGGTGAAGCACCTAAAGACCACCCCCTACCATCCCCAGACTGATGCTCTTGTTGAGAGGTTAAACTCTACACTCAAGTCCATGCTATGGACATTTGCAGACCAGTTTAAGAGGGAGTGGGACAAATATTTGCCCCATCTGTTGTTTGCTTACAGAGAGGTTCCCCAGGAATCCACAGGTTTGCACCCTTTGAGTTGCTGTATGGGCATAGGGTGAGAAGGCCGCTAGACTTAATTCATGATGAGTGGGAGCGTGAGTGTGAATCTCACCAGGAGTCTGTTGTGGCATATGTCCTAAACCTCAGGACAAGGATCAGGGAACTCATGGGCTAAGCCCAGGAGAACCTGCTAGAAGTCCAACAGCAGAAAAGGTCTGGTGTGACAGGAATTCTTGAGCTAGAGAGTATGCTGTAGGGCAGCAGTTAATGGTTCTCATTCCTGTCAGACACAACAAGATGCAGGCAGCTTGGGAGGGACCCTACAAGGTGGTAAGGAAGGTCAGTGATGTCAACTACATGGTGGAACTGCTAGGCAGGAGCATAAATTGTACAATGTTAACATGATGAAACCTTATCATGATAGGGAGACACTTGTGCTGAGTATTTCCATTGGATTGCAGGAGGAGTCTGAGGGAGATCTGTTGACTGATCTCATCAGTGATGCTCGGACTGACACCTCAGTGGAAGGGGTAGCAATGTCCCAACAGCTATCTCCTACCCAGGTTCGAGAAATCCGAGCAGTGTTACAGGAGTTTGGGGACATGTTCACTGGGAAACCAGGGTTCACCCACCTGGTGCAGCACCAGGTGGATATAGGACCCCAAAGGGCTATTAGGCAGGCCCCTTATAGGGTGCCTGAGAGAGTCAAGCAGACTTTTAGGGAGGAGATACAGGAAATGTTGGAACTAGGGATAATTCACAAGTCCAACAGTCCCTGGTTCTCCCCAGTGGTGCTGGTGCTAAAGAAGGATGGCAGCACCAGGTTCTGTGTGGACTACAGGAAATTAAATAGTCACACAGAGTCTGATGCTTGCCTCATGCCCAGGACAGATAAAGCCATAGAGCAGCTGGATGGGGCTAAGTATCTTACCACCATTGATCTTACCAAGGGTTACTGGTAGGTGCCCTTGACTCCTAGTACTAGAGAGAGGTCAGCCTTTGCGACTCCTTTTGGCTTGTATGAGTTCACAAAGATGCCCTTTGCGATGAAAAATGCCCCAGCGATTTTCCAGAGGCTAGTAGATCATATTCTAGCAGGTGCAGGAGGGTTTTCCCTTGCTTAACTAGATGATATTGCAATCTACATCCATTCCTGGCAAGAGCACCTTCAGCATGTCAGGGAGGTGCTGGGCAGACTACAGAGGGCAGGGTTGACCATTAAGCCCAGCAAATGTCAGGTGGGTATGGCAGAGGTCATGGTTAATATCACCAAAACATAAGTTCAAACTAGGTATCAACATAAAAAAGCTGAAGACTGGGTCTCGACCACCACAAACGTTGTAACAATATGAAAAAAGTTTATTAAATAAAGCGCTTTATTTGTCAATTTAATTGTCAGTCAAAAGGTGTTATTTATTTAGCGCAGTGTCAACAATGTGTAGCATTTTATTTTGGTAAGACAGACAGGAAGCTACGAGAGTGGGTCTATGAACATTTTTTTATCGTATTAGAAAAGGCAAACTGGATAATGCCTTAGCCAAACATACGTTAGAGAACCCCAACCACAAATTTTTATTTAGAGCAGTAGATTGTATTCAGTCAGATGGTAGGGGTGGCCCTGACTCTGTATGCCTAGAGATACTGGAACTTTGCTGGCAGTTACGCACTAATGCATGTTCATATCCAGGTTTAAATGAAACATGTTCCATAAATTGTATTTTGAAGTTGAAGAGCTTAACTAGGTAACCTGTCCGGATTAGTTGATATAAATATGTTTACAAAAGTATACATATTATGATATATATATATATATATATATATATATATATATATATATATATACATATTAATATACATTTGATGCATTTGTTGCTGTATACATTTTTAACATTTTTATAAAATTTTTTAAATTTTCATAACGATCATCTATTTACATACATAGGTAATACTTAAGTTTTTTTAAATCTTTGTATAATTCAACATATGTATGTATAGATAAATGTACAATTAATGTTTTATTATTAGTTTAAACACTTGATAGATTTGTTAGCCTATCAGCATTGCTAGTTGTGAACTTGTGACCAGGAGTGCATGATATTTATTACAGTGGTGTGTAAACTAGTTTTATCTGAGGAAGTCCCACAATTGTTTGGGACGAAAAGTGCTTTATTTAATAAACCTTTTTTCATATTGTTATGTTTGTGGTGGTCGAGACCAAGTCTTCAGCTTTTTTGTGTTGTTCCCCAGAGGTCATGGTTAGGACATAGAGTGAGGAGTGGTAAGATCAGGCCAGAACGGGCCAAAGTGGAAGCCATTCAGGCATGGCCTGCACCTGTTACCAAAAAGCAGGTGAGAGCATTTTTAGGGACAGCACGGTACTACAGAAAGTTTGCCCCCAGTTATAGTACCATAGTTGCTCCTCTCATAGACCTGACAAGGAAAAACAGGCCAGATAAGATAGTGTGGACCACAGCATGTGAACAGGCATTCCACAAGCTTAAAG